>NC_091282.1:251051811-251324311 GCF_032444005.1 Ranitomeya imitator
AAAACAATTAGTCTTTAGCTCAGCCAAAAGAAAGTACAAGTGTCCAGTCCTTCAGGCTCAGTCCTGGAGCCTCAACACACTCTGGAGGCTTCCACCTCCCCACATACAGGTTCCCTTTAAGCAGTAGCCTACATTATGTAGCTCTAACCACACCCAGGAACCCATCACACGATTAGTCACGTGGTCGTGAAATCACCGCAGGTCCTCAAACACATATAGAGGTATGGTGATGCCCCTACCCAGGGGTGAGGTATATGGGTAGCCAGACCCTCACAGCTACCCGTAACCCATCTAGTGTGTGTATATAGATATATAGATATATATTTTATATTTTAATGGGTGTATAGGCTTTTTCTATCCACTGTACATACTCTCAAATAGACATCCCCTTTAATGCTTTATACGATTGGCCGCTCTGTTGTGTTCCTAAATACGACTAACCAATTAATGCATTCACTTTTGGAGGTGATCTATTTCCACCGCAGACATGTCGTTTAGGAAATCATTGTATTCCACGTGTAGTCTCAGTTGTTAACCCTTTCCTGTAATCTGCTGCCATGTGTAGTGGTCTGGCACCAACCTATACCTGCTCTCTCCACCCACAGGCCAAGCATGCACACCTCCTCTCCATTAAAGGTGGGCTCGGGAGAGCTCTGTTCAGGGGTACTTGGGGGTCCCAGTGGTCAGACCACAAGCAATCAACAAGTTTTCTCCTATCCATAGGAGACCGGGGATAAGATGATGTATTGATGCTAATGCACAATGGCCCTGGAGTCCTTGGGTTTTCTTAGCATTGTTAAACGTAAAATATCTTAAATTATTATTTTCTTTGTTTCTTATTACATTTGTGAGGACATGGTTCATTCTTCTCCCTTCCGAACCTTCTCGGAATGAGTTTTCCTCTTCAGCATGCCAGTGCACATGATGATTATTAATTTCCCATTAGGTGTATATATTTTGATCATGTGACCCTGATCTTGAAGGTTTATATAACTCCAAACATGGTTACATCAGCGATCTTTTTTTTTTTTTTTTTTTTATATTGGTACTTCCTTTCAGTGACTTTGGGATGAAAGGCGGCTGTGTTCTGCCCTATAAATAGTCAGTTGCCAGAGATCACATGGTACTTCAAAAATGAAGGGCTAAGTGGGAATAGCTGGTTTACTTTTACACAGACTAAGTTTAATGCTCAAGTAATCCAAAATTAACGTATAAATTACTCATGTTTTACACAAAAGTCTAATCTGTCAGATTAAATGCAATATATTTAAAGAGAATCTGTCTCCAGATTTTTTATTACCTCTCAGAGCAGCATATTGTAGTGGTAGAGAACCTGATTCCAGTGATGTATTACTTACTGGGCTGCTTGCTGTAGTTTTCAGAACATCTGTCTCCTCTTCTACCAAGTCTCTTAAGTACTGAGCCCTGTATAACCCCGCCCACACCCACAGAAAGCTGCCAATCCGCGCTGGGGGTGTGGTTTCTATGGAGGACTACATGGCAGCAGGTTTACTAGACCACTAGTAATCATCTTCTGATTAAAATGAATACACGCAGCCCAGTAAGTGACAAATCATTGAAATCAGGGTCTCTGTCTCTACGTCATGCTGCTCCAAGATTAGGTTGCAAAAACTAGGCTCCCTTACACGATAGATCTTTTGGTCCAAATCCATTGATATCGTCAGGTTTAACTGTCATTGGGCTAATCATTAGATTAATGAAGACTGATCTATCCTCTGTTGGTGAAGTGTCCAATGCTTTGGATTTTAAAAGGGAACAACTCCCAAAGGGACAAATTGGTCAAAGAGCAGCAAACCGCATCTTAAAAGCGCAACGAAGTACTGAAGATCTGCAGACTCGAATGCTCCTTTTAAAGCCCCCCATACATATTAAACAGGTTGTCCAGTACTTTTACATTGATGATCCTCAGGATAGGTTATTGATGTCTGATCGGTCAGGGTCCGACACCCGACGCTCCCGACGATCAGCTATTATCTGCGTCATTGGCGTCTGGCCTGAAATACTCTTGCCGAGCTGCTCAGTCTTCTGGTTGTACTACACATTCAAATCAATAGTAGGCGGATGTGCAATACCTGCGGTGGCCACTACCGGGACACTCTATCAGAAGACTGCCTGCTCAGCAAGTGACTACTTCCTGCTGACCCACGATAACAGCTGATCGGTGGGGGTGCCAGGTGTCGGACCCCAGCCGATGAAACATTGACCTCTCCTAGGGATAGCTCATCAATGTAAAAGTAGTGGACAACCTCTTATAAAGTGAACCTGTCACCAGGTTTGGCCGATAAGAGATACGGCCATCACCTTTCAGGGCTGATATACAGCATTCTATAATGCTATATATCTGCCCCCAACCCGACCTGTAAGAGAAGAAAAATAACACTTTACTCACCTGTGGGGCGGTCCGGTCCAAGGGGTGTCGCAGGTCTTGGTCCAGCACCTCCCATCTTCTTACATTCCCCGTCCTCCTTCTTTCTACGTGTGGATGATACATCCACACAGTCTCCTCGGCACAGTATTGCAGTGCGCATGCGCCGGGGCTCTTTGACCTTTCCAGCACCTGCGCACTGCAGGTCAGAGAAGTATGCAGGAGCGTGGTGCCGAGGAGACTCGTAAACCACCTGAAGCAAGCAGGAGGGCGGCATTGCACGAAGATGGGAGGTGCGGACCAAGACCAGTGACACCCATCGGATCGGACCGCCCCGCAGGCGAGTATACCAAGTTATTTTTCTTCTCTTACAGGTTGGGTTTGGGGGCTTATGTATAGTATTATAGAATGCTGTATATCAGCCCTTAAAGGTGATGGCCGTATCTCTTATCGGCCAAACCTGGTGACAAGTTCCCTTTAAATGTGTTCTGCTATGTGAAGTATGGTTGGTTTAGCTGCCAGTGCTGCGGTACAGTTTAATAAGATATTTAGTTTATAAGGAACCTGTCCTGAGGATTTAGGCGCTGTAGCCAAATGATCTGTACATAGTCAAAGGGGAGGAGTCAACTGTGTCATCCAGAACAATAACGTCACCACAAGCCGCCTTCAGTGAAATTGCAGGCAAAGACTACACTGCGCATGCGCCAGGTGCCATTGGATCTAGCCTTTGACCATGTACCTGACCTGCTACAGTGCATGTAATCAAGACAATGCAGCTATTGTAGATGCAAAATATCTTGCAAATAACTCATTGGCCTCTACCAATATTTTTCTAGTAAAGCATCTGCCGACATCTCGTGTGTTGTATATTAAAAAGACAAAACCTTTTTTTTTGTGACTGTACAATAGAAAGACACTTTTTTTAAAGGTCCTTTTACTAAGTGATTGTTATAAAGACTTGTCGCATGCTCGGTCCTGTCATGTTCCCGGTTACGAGAATCGTTCATCATAGCCGCTTGTTTTGTACAACACATGAAGACACAGTAAAATGAAATCCTCTCACTGAGGGTAAATCTGTTGTATTATACACAAAGCTGTTCAGCAGTATCTAATGAATGAATTTTACAAGGCCGCAGCGTTAACTAGAGCTCCTGTGTATGTGTCCCCGTCTGTCCCACGTTCATCATTGCTCATCCTGCCGCCTGCACGTTCCCACACAGCATCTGTGAGCGGATCGGAGTTATCTGAGGACCCCTGAAGATGGTGCTGTTAGGGGGGCTCTGATGAATAATGCCTATTATCTGGCACAGTTTGGCAGCGGCAGCTGTCTGTGCTCTCAGGGCTGGCAATGGTGTCTAGGCTTAGAGCCTAGGTCAGAACAGCCAGTACTCGTAATTATTAAACCTATGCAAACGGAGAAGCTTGGTATTAGAATATTCTGGTTTTATGTACATTAATCTTTAATTTCTGAATAATAAAAAAATTCTAGAACTTTTGGATATTTGATTTCCGTTGCTTTGTCATAGTGTATGTGCAATATGAAATTTTTCTGGGACTTGAATGGAGGATCCTAAGGGTCATCAACACGAACTTTCAGTGGCACGATGTGTTCACCGATCAGTACACCTTTACTGATCTGCAGTTTATACAGGCAGTCCAAAGTGAGCGATGTTAAGTGAGCCGTCTGGATTCAGTGTGGATAGGCTGTCATGTTTCTCAGTTGCGCAAGTGCTGTTTACACAGGATGATGTGCCAACAATGATATTTTGCACTACTTTTGCTTGATGATTGGGGGTTCGGCAGCCTGTTTACACTGCAAGGTAATCATGAAATAAGACTTTTTTTTTTTTTTCCCCTCCAATGAAAATTTAGTTTTATGATTGAGCTTGGTCTATCAGCCCATCGAAACAACCTCACTGTCACGATCCATGTTTGGATCTGTGGCAGATCTGGCCTCCGATTAATACTTTTTTTCCTTTCAGGCTATCGGAGCTTAATGCAGTTTTTCCCCGGTGGCCGCTGGTGTAATTACATTGCTGCCTAGTTTGCTTATGCAGGTGGTGACCACTCCCACCTTCCTTTTTAAAGGGAACCTGTCACCCCCAAAATCGAGGGTGAGCTAAGCCCACCAGCATCAGGGGCTTATCTACAGCATTCATTAATGCTGTAGATAAGCCCCCGATGTATCCTGAAAGATGAGAAAAAGAGGTTAGATTATACTCACCCAGGGGTGGTCCCGGTCTTGTTCTGGTCCGATGGGCATCGCGGTCCGGGGCCTCCCATCTCCTTATGATGACGTCCTGTTCTTGTCTTCATGCTCCGGCGTACTTTGTCCTGTTGAGGGCAGAGCAAAGTACTGCAGTGCGCAGGCGCTGGGAAAGGTCAGAGGCCCAGCGCTTGCGCACTTCAGTACTTTGCTCTGCCCTTAACAGGGCAGATAAAAGTACGCCGGAGCCGCAGCGTGAAGAGAAGAGGACGTCATTGTAAGAAGATGGGAGGCCCTGGACCGCGACACCCATGGGACCGGGATGCACATCGGACCGGACCGCCCATGGGTGAGTATAATCTAACCCTTTTTTTTTAATCTTTCAGGATACATCGGGGGCTTATCTACAGCATTACAGAATGCTGTAGATAAGCCCCTGATGCTGGTGGGCTTAGCTCATCCTCGATTTTGGGGGTGACAGTTTCCCTTTAAAAGGTCACCTTATGCATCAGCTGACTGTTGGTTATACAGGTCCTTTGGGATACCAACTGTGCTGAAGACTGGAGGTTGCTGGTTTCGTGGTGCTTCAGTTGAGTGCAGTAATTTGGTGCCTTGCTCTGCTGTGCGGAGCTTTTCAGCAGAGAAAGCTAAGTGTTGTTGTTTTGTGTTTCCTTTTCCCTGTGGTGTTTCTTACCTTACCTTGTGTTGTCTTAGTGCAGCAGTGGGACTAGTGTTCTCACTTGCCAATTCCCTATTTAGGGATAGGAGCAGGGCAAGTGAGGGATTAGGTTTCCTGCTCCGCGACGGAGTGAAAGAACCCGTATAGGGATGCTAGTAAGGGCAGGGCACATCCTCAGGTGAGTGCAGGAGGTGTCCATTCCTCGTTCCCTACCGACAGGGCCCACCATTGTTAAAGTGTCCCCTGTGTACCCTTTTGTGTTTCGCTGTTTTGTGACCATCCTCTTATCGGGTCGTGACACTCGCGTTATGTCTGTGCCCTTACGACCTTTGCTTAGTACTCGCTTACTATAATCCTTGCAGTGCACCATTCAGTAAGCAACCAAGCGCCCTTGTCGGCAGGCTGCACATAGCCAGACGGACTAGGTGAATCAAGAAGCGCACAGCATCACATTGTGGCATGTGCACTTGACCTGCATCTTATGGGTGAGATCTACATGGGATTGGTGCCTACCACGTCCAAGCAGACCTGCATCTTATGGGAGAGGTCCACACGGGACAGGTGTCCACCGCATCCAAGCAGACTGTGATCGTACTGTTTGTTTTCCAGCTCTTTAACTGTCCCTGTTCGTGAGTTGTAGAGGTACAGCCAAAAGTGCCAGATTTGGCCTGTGGGCCCTATTTTTCCTGGGCCTAGTCAATAGCAAACTTTAGGAGGAACTTTTAATGCATGGGACAACCTTGTTTACAGCCTGAAGCTGAGAGATGGGTACCATTGTATCCATTCTGGATTACTCTAGTTATCGAATTTTCATTAAGTAAGAATTGATCTTGAATTATAAAAACAAGGGAAAAGGAAATGTTAACGATGGCTGTTTTATGATTATTACTCCTATAGTCCGTACATAAAATGTGTCTAAAGGCACATTATTTATTTTTCTCTTTTAGTGGGAAGTTGGTTTCTCCAAAATGGAAGAACTTTAAAGGCTTAAAGCTTCAATGGAGAGATAAAATCCGTCTAAACAATGCGATTTGGCGAGCCTGGTACATGCAGTGTAAGTAATAACCAGAATGCACAGAGATGTCACTAGAAGTCTTTTCTGTCTATTTTCGTAGTGGGATTTAGGAGTGCACATCTAGGGTATGTGAACTGAGTCTTTGCGCTGGTTTCGCTCCACAAACTCCGTAAAAACTGAAACTCCACAAACTTGAAGTTTCTGAACAGGATTTGGAGAGTTTCTCCTCTTTAAAAAAAAAAAAAAAAGACTCCTTGAAACACTGTGTGCACATACCGAAGAGTTTGTCATTTTGTGTGGCGTTTTTTGTTCTCCACTTGTCCTCTCACGGAAGGGCACATGACCACACCCTTCCATCAACAGCCTCAACTGAATACCGCTGCTTATGCTCAAGTTTCCCGTGGTCTCATCACATGTTCCTCCATCAGTGGCCATCTTGGGATTTGACATCTGTGTTCTGTGACTGAACAAGATCTAATCTAGGGGCGGCAGTATAAAAGTAAAGGAAATCTTTATGCTGATGACACACAACTATACATGTCATCCCCTGACCTTACCCCCGCTGTACTACAGAACGACACTAACTGTTCGCAGTCTCAAACATCATTCTCAATCTGAAACTCAACCTTTCCAAAACTGAACTTATTCTCCCACCGTCTACTAACCTCCATAAATCTGACATCTCCCTCTCCGTGGGTGGCACCACAGTAATGTCTAGGCAGCAGGTGTGCCATCTGGGTGGTGTTTGACACCAATCTTTTCTTCACATCCTATATACAAACTCTTGCCGCTCTAGAATCCACCTTATTCTCACCATGGAAACAACGAAAGCCCTCACTGTTGCCCTGATCCTCTCCCGCCTTGGTTACTGTAATTCTCTATTAATTGGCCTCCCCCTCACTCGAATTTCCACCCTCTCTAGTCTATCCTTAATGCTGCAGCCAGGGTCATCCGTCTGGCTAATCGTTACTCAGACCCATCCGCTCTGTGCCAGTTATTGCACTGACTGCCAATACATTATAGGATCCAATTTAAATGACTTGTTCTCACCCACAAAGGTCTCCACAGTGCGATACCACCCTACATCTCATCACTCATTTCTGTCTATTGGCCTACCTGCTCTTTACGCTCCGCAAGTGAGTTTCAACTAACGTCCGCAATAATCTGTTCTTTCCACTCTTGGCTCCAAGACCTCTCCCGATTTGCACCAATCCTCTGGAATGCTCTACCATAAGAATTTGGACAAACCACAACTTACTCAGTTTTTAGGTGCTCCATAAAAACAAATCTGTTTAGGGAGGCCTATCCCGTTCCCTAATTGAAGTCTTTTTTTCTATATATAGTCCATGCTCTACTTCTCTGAACATAATTCTCAATCAAACTCCACCGCACCAAAAAGCACTACAAATTTTGGCTGGTGACTAGCTCGTACAGCCTTTATCCCCCATTTCCTCAAAATGTCTGGACCATCAATGTAAATAAGCACCTGTACTGTCACCCCAACCTCATTGTACATTGTAAGCTCCTACGAGCAGGGTCCTCATTAACTTTGCCTTAATTATTGTATTATCTTTAACTTTGTTACTTATGACTGTTTTATATGAACTGCTGAATTGTAAAGCGCTGCGGAATATGTTGGTGCTATATAAAGATCTTCCCATAACAACATTATATTGGTAATTGATGTTGTGCCGTTCCCAGCACATAAGCAAAAATCCTTTGATCAGCCCTGTTCAGTAAGGGTACGTTCACATTAGCGTTGCGCCGCTGTTGCGTCGGCGACGCAGCGGCGACGCAGCGGCGACGCGCCCCTATGTTTAACATAGGGGACGCGTGCGTTTTTTGGGTGGCGTTTTTCGCCACGTGCGTCGTTTCCGACGCTAGCGTCGGACGCAAGAAAATGCAACAAGTTGCATTTTCTGTGCGTCCGATTTTTGTCAAAAACGACGCACGCGTCGCAAAACGCGCGCGTTTTTGCGCGCGTTTGCGCGCGTTTTAACATGCGTCGCGCGTTGCGTCGCCGACGCAGGGCGGCGCAACGCTAATGTGAACGTACCCTAAGAAAATAAGTTTGTAATGGATTCAGTGCATGGGTCTTGGGGTCGGGGGGGGGGGGGGGACGACTCTGTCTCTGACTTTTGTCCATTACTAATTGTCCTGTGAGTGTTCTTATACAGATTTCTTTTGTGCTAACCAGATATACAGAAGAGGCAAAACCCAGTGTGCCATTTTGTGACCCCATTGGACGCATCTGTGGATTTTGATGAGCATAGAAGACCGGAGGTGAATGTGTTAATACTTTTAGAATAGCCTACACCTAGAGACTTCTTTTGATCTGTTCCCTCTCTGTGATCTGCAGCTGAGAACCCTGCTCAAGTGTGTTTAAAATGGAACATTTTATGGTGTTGATCACTTAAGTTATAGGCATATCTACTTTAAAAGGCCCAGTCAGCATGTTTTTATGTGTGTATTCATGAGCTAATGCAGAAGCAACATGTAATCGGGCTGGAAGTGCTTTAGGGGCGTGTCAGTGCACTTGGAAGAAACAATCCACTGATATATATATATATATATATATATATATATATATATATATATATATATATATATATATATATATATATATATATAATAAAATCTGGGCAGCACGGTGGCGCAGTGGTTAGCACAGCAGCACTGGAGTCCTGGGTTCAAACCCCACCAAGGACATCATCTGCAAAGAGTTTGTATGTTCTCTCCGTGTTTGCGTGGGTTTCCTCCCACATTCCAAAGACATAGGAAGAAACTCTTAGTTCCATAGTGATCCCTGGCCAGCTTGTCCCCGCCCTGCTCCAGTTGATTGACAGGTCTGTCCCTATGCACACACAAGTTGTGATTCATGCTTCCTGTGGTTTGAGCAGCTTGAATCTAGTGACCGCGTCCTTTTTAATATATAAAAATTCCCTTTTGTTATCAATGATGGAATCTATTGCAGTAATTTCTATAGACAGCACTTTCTTTCCATCACATCTAGTGTGACATGTAAGGGCTATGATATGCGGACACTTGAAGTTACTCAGCCAGAGAGTCGGCTCTTTCCTGGACCCAGATGTAAGGTGACATATTGTGGAATAAAGCCCTGACCAGTGTTAATGTAAAGCCTTTTGCGGTCATCCATAAACTGTCCCCTGGTCTGTCAGTGGTTCTAAGTCCTTCTGAACATACTCCGTTTATTTTCATCGAGTGAATCTCACTGTGATGTTTAGTTCCCATCCGCTTTCCCCATATCTCATTGACAAAAACTGACGATCTGTCTTTGCTCATTTTCTTGTGAAAGTGGAGGTAGGCTTTATAGTGCAGGACTCTGCCATATGATCACATTGGAAATCACTTTATTAGTGATTTCCAATGCACATATCGCCCAAATCTGTGCTGTAAATTACCCTAAACTAGGCATCTTTATTAGTGTTGATCACGCAGGTCAGTGTTTGGTACTCAAATGGAGCTCGTCAGATGCTAGAGTTTCGAGTATAATGGAAGCGAATGGAGAACAGAAACGCGCTTTGGCTTGCTATCTCGATCTGTCATAATTCACTTACGGGGATCCGAGCACCACTCGTCACTGCTCAATCAAGTACCCCGATGCTCTATTGAGCAGTGCCACTCTTGCCCATCATTAATTTTAATCTCTAGACTGGGAATACCCATTTATTTTCCTTTTAAGTGGGCTAAGGAAAAATTACCGAAAAGTTTTGTTAGGGAATACAGTGATCTAGAGAAATGAATGTTTGCAGAGCACTATAATCTTGTGAAAGTGGCGGTCTGCTGTAAAACTAAGTATCCTACTGTTCTCTAGGCCATCGCAACAGAAGGAAAATACTGGAAGAGAAGAATAGAGATCGTGGTGAGAGAATACCACAAGTGGAGGACCTACTTCAAGAAAAGGGTACGAAGTTTCTCTGTAACATGGCAGACATGTAGAAATTTCTATGACTTTCCTATCCATCTTGCAGAATACAATGCAGGTGCTGCAGAAGCTGTAATTTCCTTGTGACTGCTGTATGTGGTTACCGCCATTTATATAGTCTCATTACCAGCAGTCTTATATTGACTTGTCCAAATCAATAGGATTCATCTGGCTCTACATGGCGCTACGGTTATTTACTGGCGCCAGAGAATCCTGTTATGATAAATCGGACAGCAGGAGCTTTGCTTCTCATTGCCCCGAGCTGTAATTGTGGTTTGTTTCACAATAGGATACCAGTTTGGATGCCATGAAGAATGCCAGGGGATTGGAAGGAGTTAATAACAAATATAATTTATTTTATTTTTTTTTACAGTTACAAAAGCACAAAGATGAAGATCTCTCCAGTCTGGTCAAAGTAAGCAACTTTCCCCGTATCCCCCCCCCCCCCGAAAAACTGGTTTGAGCAGAATGTGACAAGAAGGCATTGATGTGTGACTGCACAGAGCCAGGGACATAATGCCACATCCGGCACACTACAAGCCTTCTTTCCTAGACGGGCACCAAAACTGTTGGCTTTCAGGTCTTGATGACGGCCATCTTATTGAGAAAGCAGCCACTAAGTACATGGTAGACTCTTTGCTGCCCCATGATGGCAGTGACTATCCTGTATTAACCCCGAAACGTCCTATTGTGTGTCCATATTCTGCTGATGAGGGAACATGAGCTGCTAGAGAAGATTGTACTAGTATTCCTGAAGACCCCCTTATAACCCGTGTTGACCATGGGAGATGCATTCACACCTTTTTACAGGTTTGACACGTACTGAGGATTAGAATGACTTTGCTGATATATTGATTTACTTCTCTTAATTTGTGCTAATTTACCGCCTGCCGTATATCTAAGAGCCGCGTTCACAATTCTGCTGGTGGTTATAAAAAGCTATTCTCACGTAGACTGACACAATCCGAGCCGCTGAGCTTCTCCAATATATTTGGCCATTTTGTTGCCATCAGATTTCTGTTCACACTTTCCTGAATATACATTCCTGGTTCTGTGCAGCCATTGAGTCAGCAAAGAATGTTTGCAGGGTTTCTGCAATAAAGACAAAAACTCCACTTTCTATATACGGTAATTTAATATATAAGCATGCCGCTTTACTGGTGTTTCCTACTGGTGTGGCACAGTACTGGTTGAAAAATACAGGTTTCTATGCTGAAAGCAAAACTTCCCTGATTGGGGGATTGTGTGGAGAATGTGAAATTCATAGCCTCCAATCCTATCAACTAACTCTTCATGGTGGCAGAAGCAGTACCTGTAAAATTAGAGGGAATGTCAGTAGTATTGTCCCTTCTAAGCCGTCTAAATGAACATGTGGGTCATAGGAAGCTGAATAAAATGATACCTCGATATCTGCGATCAAATGTTTTATTCTAGAGAAATCCACTTTTTTCTTATATGTAAATGAGCTGTCCAGGACTATGGGCCGGACATAGATCTGTATGAGAATCTGCCTCCAGAGGTTATTATAAATAAATGGAGGCATTACCAGTGTAATGGCTGCTCTCTGCTCTCCTTATCTCAGAGCTGTGGGTGACTATAAGGCCGGGGCCACACTAGCCATACCTTCTCTCATGCGAGAGAATCGGGCCAATTATGCTAATGACACTTGGCTCAAACTCTGATCAGATTGTGAGTTCACTCAGATCAGATTCTCATGGATGAGATAATCGCAGGAGAAGATGGTAACCTATTTTCTCCATTGTATGTGTCAGCATCCGGGTGTGTTTTTTTGTTTTTTTTCCTCCCGAATATGCATACAGCAGAGTTGTGAGAGCTGCAGCAGATAACATGTTTGGAATGAGACAAAGTTTAGTTCTATTGTTCTGTGTTAGTTGCATGTCCCACACGGGTATTGCCCCCTTTCACTTAAAATAAGCTCTGGAGGCAGATTCTCACAGATCAGCATCTGGCCCAAGGATCTGAACAGATGGTTTATATGTAGGAAAAACATGGATTTCTCTGGAATAAGACATCGGATCACAGATATCAAGATATATCATTTTATTCAGCTGCCTGTGACCTATATGCCCATATAGATGGCTTAGGAGAGTTGATTTTACTGACAGATTCCATTTAAGAGGGAATCCCTTATTTTTGCAGCCTAAAAGCTTTCCACATGTGGAGCTTTGCTTTACTATCAACACCTAAGCATTGGGCTGTTTGGGTTTCAGCGCTCCCCTTTAGCCATCTATATGTGAAATGATCAGTATATGCAGGACTGTTTTTAACAAGGGGGGGAAGTGGATAGCCATAAAAGCATAAATGGACACTGTCCATAAAAATAGTGACACAATGTTCTGCCTTGTAGAGGTATCTAGCGTGCAGCTGAGCAGATCACACCTTTACATGCTCCGTATGGCGTCATGTTCTCCCCTGGAAGCAATGCGTCTAGGAGCAAATACCGCTACGTTACAACATGCTTTGGAGCGTCCTGCACTTTTATTTAATGTTGTTTTTTTGTCATGGATGTCATACCCTGCGGTACAAAGTGTGGAAACCTTAGCAAATCCAGTGAACACACTGCAAAATGCACATGCAATACCCGGCGCCCATGATGCTGTAATGACAGCGTATAACTTGGTGATTGTAATTGCTGCACAATATAGAGTCGGGCTTCTGCTTGTCTTGCAGGACGATGATGTTGTACTTTGGCACACCAGTGTGGATGGCAGAGATACGCCCGTGCCGATGGAAGAGGAGCCTCTTCTGGACATGGAGATGCTTATGGCGGAATTCAGTGACACTTTATTTTCTACTATTTATTCACATCAGCACAACCCAAAAGAGATTGGTAAGTGTCCGAAATCTGCTGGAGTGATCCCAGTGTTCTGCTTCCATATTGTGTGACATTATTGGCCTAGTTTGCTACATGCGTAGAACTGTACAAGGAATTAACCAGAACATTGATTTCACCATTTATTTTATCTGTCCGTGATTCTCACATTAGAATTTTAAATCATGCATCCAAGAAAAAAACCAAAAGCGGCCATCACCAGGTATGCAATTCATAACTGCTGCCTGTTCTGTTTCTCTCCTGCACACTCCCTACCCTCTGCTTTGCTAATCTTTGTTCCAATGAACTGGAAATAAAGGACTTCTGAATCGCATACCCGGCCTGGTGATACTTTTCGTTTTTTTTTCTTGAATGCATCATTCGCTGTTGCATTTGGCATAAATAATACGCTGGCCCTTTAACCAGGCGAATGTTTGCTAATGCTATCCTATTTATTACAGCACATGCCGGGAATGCAGATATGATCCAGCCAGAGCTTTTTCCATTGCAGCCCAACTTGGACTTAATGGATACATTTGAATCCTTTCCAGGTTAGTTGATGGATGAAGATATAAAGAACAATGCTCCTCTGCTTGAGCCCGTAATGGAAGGTGGCCAAGGACAAAATAAATATTTTTGGACAAAATGTTTTATTCATGTACATAAACAGATTTATTAGGTATAGGCAGTAGTTTTATTTTCATGTGTGCACATTTAATTTTTTATTATGTACATTGGCGGCACTGCTTTTATGTGTATATAGATTCATGACTGATTCATTTGATCAGTATTGGCAAGTGATGTCCTATAGTAGGCTAGTGACTTACTATGGGTCTGGTCTATATTTACTGCATAAATGGTATTATTTACATGTACTATTACTATTTGCTTACTGAGGGTATTTTCTTTCTTTGTTTTTATCCTTGGGTCTTTCAGTTATTGGACACAGTGTGAATATACACTTAAACATTGCACTTATACCAATATGTGTTCCAGATCATTTCTTTGGTTTTGCTTTAGGTTTTGTACTTTGTATATATATAGGGGTGTGGCTCCACCTTTTTGGGATTTGCTTTGTCTTTATAAGTTTCTACAGACATTAAAACAGGTCAGGGTCCTTATCTAGCTCTGTCAGTTCTGAGACCTGCTGGAACATGGAGAGGTTTAATTCAGAGAGGACCATCCCGATTGGGTACACCTTGATGTGGTGACATGGATCTTGATTGGGTGCACCTTGATGTGGTGGGATGGATGCCGATTGGGTACACCTTGATGTGGTGGGATGGAGCCCGATTGGGTACATTTTGATGTGGTGGGATGGGTCTTGATTGGGTACACCTTGTTGTGGTGGAATGTCTTACTTTTGATCCAAATTGTGTCAGCTAGGACCTAATGTTATTTACATGTACTATTATGATTTATTTAACTGCAGGGTATTTTCTCATTTTGTTTTTTCCCTTGGTTCTGTCTATATTTACTAGGTAGAATAGCACAGCAGTATGCACTATGCCCTGTTGTAAGGGAGCTGTGGAAATACAACCTAAATATAATGTAGCAGCCATAAAGTGCAGCAAGAAATGGCTTAAACCCTTAATAACCCCAGTACATCTTTTTACTGACCTGAGATATAAGAGAATCGCATCCCCATACATGTGAGAATCCAGCAGCTGTCGGCTGTACACGATAGCTGACAACTTGGTGCAACAGCCATGATCAGTGTTTGCACCGTCCATATCTGTTTAACGCCTTAATGCTGCTGTCAATAGGGACTACATCATATAAATGGTTAACGGTGTGGGGGCTCTCTCTTTAACCCCATCGGCACCTTGACATCATGATTGTGTGGCCCTGATGTTAGCGATGGCAATTCACGGCCAAATGGCAGTGTTAGTCTGCCGCTATAGCGGTCTGTTCAGAAGTTAGCGACATTTAGGTGGTAAACATGCACTTTTTCATTGTTGTCATGTCACTTTGCGTTAACTTCTGAAAATCACCTGAAGGGAAAATAAACTACCTGATTTTTAATATGTTGGGGGGGTGGGGGTGGGTGCTGTTTTTAAGTGTCACTTTTGGGGTTTTTCCAATATCTAGCACCCCTAAAGTCACCTCAGACCTGGATAGGTTCCTCAATTTTTTTTTGTAAACTTCCTACTGCATTTTTAACCCCTTAACGACCGCCAAAACGCCTTTTAACGGCGGCCGTTAATTAACGGCGCTATGGAAAAAGTGAATAGCGCCCCCCAGAGTCGGATTTTCTCTGGGGTCTTGGTTGCCGAGGGTAGCAGAGACCCCAGAGAACATGATTCGGGGGGGTTTTACTGAACCCGAGTTGCGATCACCGGTAATTAACCATTTACCGGCGGTCGCAAAACCCCCCCAAAAAAACGCGATTTTCCATTTAATTTCTCTGTCCTCCGATGTGATCGCACATCAGAGGACAGAGAAATGGGGTCCCTGATCGCCCCCGATACTCACCCGTCTCCCCCGGTGCTCCTTGTGGCTCCCGATGGGCGCCACCATCTTGTTCCGCCAAAAAAATGGCGGAAGATCTTTGGGGTCGGTTTTTACCGACACCTGTTTTGCGATCGCCGGTAATTAACTTTACCGGCGGCCGCAAAAAAAAAAAAAAAAAAAAAGCGATGTCATTCTCTGCCCTCTGATGTGATCGCACATCAGAGGACAGAGAAATGGGTGGATCGGGGACCCTGTTATACTTACCGGTGTCCCTGGGTCCTCCTGCGTCCCTTCCTGGCCGCCGGCTTCCTCCGGTAAGAAAATGGCGGGTGCATGCATGCGCAGTACGCCCGTCATGATCTGCCGGCCGGCAACTAGAGGACTTGGGCTAAAGTTAGGGTTGGGGCTAAAGTTAGGGCTAGGGTTGGGGCTAAAGTTAGGGCTAGGGTTGGGGCTAAAGTTAGGGTTAGGGTTGGGGCTAAAGTTAGGATTAGGGTTGGGATTAGGGTTTGGATTAGGGTTAGGGTTGGCATTAGGGTTACGTTTGGGATTAGGGTTAAGGTTAGGGTTGGCATTAAGGTTAGGGGTGTATTGGGATTAGGGTTAGGTTTGAGGTTAGGGGTGTGTTGGGGTTAGGGTTGGGGTTTCCACTGTTTAGGTACATCAGGGGGTCTCCAAACGTGACAGCTAATTTTGCGCTCAAAAAGTCAAATGGTGCTCCTTCTCTTCCAAGCACTGCCGTGCACCCAAACAGTGGTTTACCCCCACATATGGGGTCGTATTCAGGAGAAATTGCACAACAAAATTTGTAGTTCATTTTCTCTTTTCACACTGAAAATAAAAAAAAAATTGCTTCTGAAGTAAAATGTTTGCAAAAAAAATTAAATGTTCATTTTTTTCCTTCCACATTGTTTCAGTTCCTGTGAAGCACGTAAAGGGTTAATAAACTTCTTGAATGTGGTTTTGAGCACCTTGAGGGGTGCAGTTTTTAGAATGGTGTCAAGTTTGGGTATTTGCTGTCATGTACACCCCTCAAAGTGACTTTAAATGTGAGATGGTCCCTAAAAAAAAAAAAAAAAAAAAAAAAAAGTTTTGTAAATTTTGTTGGAAAAATGAGAAATCGCTAGTCAACTTTTAACCCTTATAATTTCCTAACTAAAAAAAAAAATTGTTTCCAAAATTGTGCTGATGTAAAGTAGATATGTGGTAAATGTTACTTATTAACTATTTTGTGTGACATATCTCTCTGATTTAAGTGCATAAATATACAAAGTTTGAAAACTGCAAAATTTAAAAAATTTTTTTGCCATATTTACATTTTTTTCATAAATAACCGCAAGTAATACTGAAGAAATGTTACCACTAACATGAAGTACAATATGTCACGAAAAAAGAGTCTCAGAATCAGCGGGATCCGTTAAAGCGTTCCAGAGTTATAACCTCATAAAGTGACAGTGGTCAGAATTCTAAAAATTGGCCTGGTCATTAAGTACCAAATTGGCTCTGTCACTAAGGGTTTAAACGTCATAAAACGTTAACAAAATAAAATTGCATTCTACAAATGGTGCTGATGTACACCATGTTCCAAATTATTATTATTATGCAAATGACATTTTTCTCGGATTTTCCTAAATGGTCGGTGCAAATGACAGTCAGTCTAATAAGTCATCACCCGTTAGAGTATACATCGAATTTTATTGAAGAAACCTCCCAATGATAACAGTATAATCTCCAAGATGAATAAAAACTCAAAATGCACTGTTCCAAATTATTAGGCACAGTAGAATTTCTATACATTTGATATGTTTGAAAATGCTCATTTGTGGAATTTGCAGCATTAGGAGGTCACATTCACTGAACAAGAAAGCTATTTAACTCCAAAACATCCTAACAGGCCAAGTTACATGTTAACATAGGACCCCTTCTTTGATATCACCTTCATAATTCTTGCATCCATTGAACTTGTGGGTTTTTGGAGAGTTTCTGCTTGTATTTCTTTGCATGAAGTCAGAATAGCCTCCCAGAGCCGCTGTTTTGATGTGAACTGCCTCCCACCCGCATAGATCTTGTGCTGGATGATACTCCAAAGGTTCTCTATAGAGTTGAGGTCAGGGGAAGATGGTGGCCACACCATGAGTTTATCTCCTTTTATGCCCATAGCAGCCAATGACTCAGAGGTTTTCTTTGCAGCATGAGATGGTGCATTGTCATGCATGAAGATGATTTTGCTCCTGAAGGCACGTTTCTGCTTTTTATACCACGGAACAAAGTTGTCAGTCAGAAACTCTATATACTTTGCAGAGGTCATTTTTACACCTTCAGGAATATTAAAGGGTCCTACCAGCTGTTTCCCCATGATTCCGGCCCAAAATGTGACTCCTCCACGTCCTTGCTGATGTCGCAGCCTTGTTGGGACATGGTGGCCATCCACCAACCATCCACTACTCCATCTATCTGGACCATCCAAGATTGCTCGACACTCATCAGTAAACAAGTATCAGTAAATTAGTCTTCATGTATGTCTGGGCCCACTGCAACCATTTCTGCTTGTGAACACTGTTTAGGGGTGGCAGAATAGTAGGTTTATGCACCACAGCAAGCTTTTGACGGATCCTACACCTTGAGGTTTGAGAGACTCCAGAGGCACCAGCAGCTTCAAATAACTGTTTGCTGGTTTGTAATGGCTTTTTAGCAGCTGCTCTCTTAATCCGATGAACTTGCTTGGCAGAAACCGTCCTCATTATGCCTTTATCAGCACGAACACTTCTGTGGTCAGATTCAGCCACAAATCTCGTAACCGTACGATGATCTCTCTTAAGTTTTCTGGAAATATCTAATGTTTTCATGCCTTGTCCAAGGCATTGCACTATTTGATGCTTTTCGGCAGCAGAGAGATCCTTTTTTCTTTTCCATACCTTTACCTTTTCTGCAGACTTTACTGTTGGAACACACAACAGCTGCAGGCTTATGTTTAGTGGTGACTGCATTAAGTTTGTGAGCACTAAAAAAGAAAGCAAAAAGCACTGGCGCTCCTGATGGTTCCTGGTGGGGGAACAAATACTTAATGTAGAGTGCTGCTTGTGATTACGACCGGTTCTGTGTGGACCTGTAGAATATATTGTACAAGGAAAATGGTATTCACCTGTGCTGTCTACAAAAACGAACAATGAAATAAAAAATCTGTATAATGGAGTAAAATGGATAGATAAATGAATAAGAGTGCACTTACTTAATGAATAATTATTGGCTATGCAGTGGATGTTGTGATGGGTCCTTAAAGTGCTACCAATGTTTGTATTGGTGAATATAGTGAAACTATATAGATTTATAATATATACTCACGCAGGTATTGAATGGAAATGTGCAATGAAGAAACGTGATTCCTATGTATCTGCAATTGATGCTGGTATCGTGATGACCACTGTTACTTATTCTTCAGAGGTTTTTAGTGAATGCCCCTGCTTAAATAAGTATACAACCTTTTATTATAGGTATGATTATGAATAAATGTGGTCTGGTTTTCTCTGCTGCTGGGAGTAGCGCAGGGTTCCGTTTGGTTATAGGTACTAAGATGACCGTCAGGTGTTTGGCTGACACGGGTTACTGCGATTAGAAATAATTGCCCATATGTTTAGATGAGACGAAATACTCCCCTAGTGTGTTGAAGCACTAATGTGTCACAAATGCTGCGTGAACATAAAATTAGACTGTACTCACTGTGATGCTGAGTGCGGAGGGAAGCGGTTCTGGAAAAATATGAGCCACCGCTAGGTTTACCGCTGTGGCAGAGCGGTGGGTTAAGGAGAGAGTTGCGGCAGGAGCCATGCGACTGCGAGACCTCACATGCCCCAGGAGCACTGAGGTAGCGGTCGGAGGGGGTTGGCGGAGCTACTGGTGACGTCACCAAGCTACGGGGCTAAAGAGGACAGGGGTGCTAATACAGCTAGTCAGCCAGCCAACACGTTTCAAGGACTCTGGCCCTCTTCATTAGGGTTAAGTTTGTGACCACTGTACCACACGACTGCTTTTGACTTGTCAGTGTTCTCTGTATCCTGCATGTTGTGGTGATACAGATAAAGTAAAACCGTGTTTAGTCCTAGAATGTCTGAGTGCTATTGATTCTGCTAAAACCTGCAACAGTCTCAATATTTTTCATGTCTATAGTCAATTTCTTATTAGTACACAGCACAGAAGGCTGACCTTTTAGTGTTGATCGTTTCAGAAGATTAGCGGCTGGAAAGGTCCTTTTCTAATGCTGAATCTTGGGCCTGAGCCATCTTGCACTGAAGTGGCCTAGATGAATGTAGGGCTCTTTCCCAACAATTCCGTGGTTCATGTTACAGACACTCTCATTTCCTTTATCTCTCATGTGTTTACCATGATTATTTTACAAGGTAGGTTTTGACCTCACGGTTTCTATCCAAGCAGTCGGTGCAACTGTCTAGGTCGCTGTTCCATCACATATTGTGGGTAACGTTCCTGTCAAGGGTATAGAAACGCAGCCTGTAACAGTTGGAAACAATAAGAACAAAACTACCTTTTTAAATCAACGCTGGTAAACACTGGAAAGGAGGAAGTAAAACAAGACTCATAATTGTCTGATGAGGAGGAAAAGGCGCTGGGCGAATCTTGATGAGTTAAACCTTAAACCAGTCCTGCCGGTGACTCTTCTCTTCATGAACTTCCCCAACACACGTGCAGTGTCGGCAAGAATTTCATGACTTATTAGCGGGTTGCTTAGACTTCACAACGCTGATTTTGGAATGAAGTTTAGTAGAGCTTGTCAGATCTTGTGAAATTCCTTTTTCAGTTAAAAAAATAAATAAATAAATTCGGAAGATTTTTTTTTTTCCCCTCAACGTTATTAATGAATTTGGAGGATTTTCTAGTAAAAACATATTGGTTTAAGTCCTAAATAAATGAATACATACACATGACAAGTAGGGTCAATAAGTATCCCTGGAGTTTCATGAATGAGGGAGAATAGGAAAACCGATGTGGTTTATGCTCCATATGTGCGGTTTTGGTACCAAAAGTGAAGGGGAATTTTGAAGAAATTGACAATGCTCCGCTTTTTCAATGCTATCAGTGAGGAGAAGAAATATTGTAATGCAGAGGGGGTATCATCCTACAAGGGGCCCAAGATGAGGATGGGAGGGTTTCTTTTTTGGGCCTAAGAGTTGAGAGATCTATATAGGGGCTTTAAAAAATAAAAAAAAAATCAATAAGTAAATGTAAATTTACTTGTGGTATTCCTCTTACACATCCTGGAACTATATGAATAAATTAATTCCTTATTCTGTTTGATAAGGGATCGGCACTGACAGGACGATGTTAGTGTGCAAGTACATGACCAAGATGACCATTAGATGTTACCATTCTCCTTGTCAATCTGCCTTGATTCCAGGAACAATGCAATGCTGACCATAACATTGCATGGATGAGCATGCAGGCCTTTAGAACTTTATACCCTCCAGCAGTGTTTGGTCACGGGGCGGCGCTGGCATGGGTTCATGTACCACTCTGTGCATAGAGAGCGGCGGCTGTAACTGCCGACCCTAATGCTGAGCTGCTGTCGGTCCGTGCCGGGGGAGCCGTTACAGCTGCCGCTCTCTATACACAGAGCAGTGACTGAACCCCTAAAGCTGCCGGGGGGAATAAAGTTAATTTCCTCCCGGCAGCAGAGGTCTAACTGCAAGTGCTGGGCAGATACTCAGTGCTATTAACTTGCAGATTAACCCCAGATCTGCAGGTTAATAGCATTTTTTCATGTGACCGTTTCCCTTTATAAAATTGGAGGAAACCTTGCCTGTGTATTCTGCCAATACATTTTTACAAAAACTTTACTTATTGTCAATAAAAATGATTGTCCCATGTAACTTAAAAGTGTAAACTAATAATTTGTCAATTTGTTTGTTTTTTTCCAGATATTTTTTCTTCCAAATCCCTGTCATCCACTTTGTTCAGTTCTTCGTCTTCTGTGCCTGCCGTCCCACTGCCTGACCCTGCGTTGCGCTCCTGTAATCAGGCGGTAAGATATCTCTCGTCTGCATTTGTTCCGCATCCTTAGACCTTGCACCCACTTGCGTGTAAAATTGGAGAGTACAATGCGAGAAAAAAAATCACGTTTTATACTTGCGCTAATGTTATTCAGTGAGTTTGAGATCATCTTCGAGCTTTTCTCAGCTGGAATCTAGATGAGAAAAAAATTGCAGCATGCTGCGAGTGGCCGCGGATATCGGACGAGACTCGTCAATGCGAGAAAAAAAGAATGGATGGCACATGGACCATCCGTATGCTGTCCGATTTCTATGGATACATTGCCGTTCTGCAGCATAGAACACTGTAAATGATTTGTAGAATAATCGTTGCAGAGAAAAAAACGAATTGCATACGGATGTGATATGGGTGCTAGGCGAGAATAAAATCGCATTGCACTCCTATGGCACTCGTCCTACTTTTCTGGATGAAAATCGTAGCTTGTGTGTGTTTTTTTTTTTGTTTGTTTTTTTTTTGTTCACAGATGTGAGCGAGGCCTAAGGGTGAGACTTTCAGGCCTAGTATCATAGAGGATAGACATTTTGGCAAGGGTTTTGTTTATTATGCGGATATTAAATTCTCCAGGGAAAAATATATAACGTAAGGCTAAATTCACACCAGCATATAAAAAACGTAATTGTTTTTTATCCCCAAAAAAGTAAACTATTTTACATCTGTCCCGTCATCCGTTTGGAATGCATATTGTATTTGTTTTTATAAATCCACAATACCAAATCCAGTTTCCTAGGTATAATGATAATGGTAACGTAGTCGTAAACATCAGATGCTATACAGTTAATTTTTATGGAATCCAGTTATATATTTTTATTTTTTTTGCACCCATATACTTGAATAGGCGAATCTCATCCAAAACGTAAGAGTCTGCAATTTTATTTCCCCTAAAACATTTTGTGGTTAAAAAAACCCAAAAAGCTCAGTAGGGCTGTTCAATTAACCAACTTTAGTCCTAATGCTTCCAGTTTTTCCACTTACTGCACTCTTACCGAAAATACGGTGGTGTGGACGCAGCCTTATGTTGCAGGATATTGGTGCTGAATTTTCTAGTAAATGTTTCTATTCTCCCAACCTTTTTCTTACAGCCTCCTATATTACCATCAAGCACCCTTGCACCAGTGAATCTTGATGAGGAGTTAATCCCGTGTCCAGGTCCTCCTTCCATCCTTCCTCGAGTACCTGAATCGAGAAGGGAGCGAGCGTCCAGTCTAGGCAGCATCTCCGCCGTCCATGGGCCAGTCAAGTTTAACTCAGAGACTGCGATAAGCAATCAGCACGGTTTTGTCCCTGTTTTTCCACCTCCAGTGACGAATTTCCAGACCCCTTCTGCTCCACCAGCCGTGCCTCCAAATCCTCGCCTGACACCCCAGCCTTCCTTTGCTAGCCCGGACAGTGATAAGTTCCACGTGTGTAACTCCACCGTGATCACGCACACGGCCTCTGCCACACTGACTCATAATCCTTCTGCAACTACCTTCAGCCAGAGCCAGAACCTCATTCTTGCTACTCAGCAACAAGTGCCTTGTAACATTTCACTGCAACCCGCAGGGGTGGCTCAGCACAATGCCCCTCATTCTAGTACATACTATGCCATCTCCAGCTCTGGAGCCAAGAAGAAGCAGCCTCAGAAGATTGTGCCTGCGCCCCAGCCAGAGACTGTCTCTTTACTTTTTACTCCTGGTAAGATTATTTACAGCATTGGCGCATTTCTGGGAATATGAACGAAAAGCAAATGTTCAGTTCTTGCAATTGTCCCTACACCATTACTGCTTACCTTCACGTTCTGTGAAAATTATACATGTGGGACTACAGGTTGACCATATCATTTTCGAGGAGGGGCCAGGTATCGAGCGGCTGTCAGGCTTTGCTCTGTTGGCTCACCGGTTTCTGAACCCTGTTTTAGAGCAATGTAAAAGGGTTGGTCTAATATATATAATGCCCTTATAAATATCTGTCTTTTAAGCCATAACCACTTTTGTAATTTGCTTTATTATAAAATTCCCTATACTGCTATTCTGTTTTTCCTTCACTTCTTGTGATGGCTTAATTTGAAGGCAGTCTCAAATGGGACATCACAGGAGGATGGACCTGCACTCCGCTTTCCTACGATTCTGTCACCTCCCCATTACTGCTCCGAAATAGGATGTCATCAGGGGTGGCTTACCATAGCTTTTATCACTGCTATCCCCTGATGATGCACTGTTTTTACGATTGAGTCTTTGCTTCAGACACCTTTTTTCTTTCTATCTCTGAAATGAACAGTCATCAGGTGCGGTGATTGAAGATTTGCTCACCCTGCTTTTAAAGGGCAGCAATGCTGTCACTTGCCCTGCTTCTATCGCCACCCCCTGATTTTGATTAGTTTTTGGGAGAGAGTGGATGGTGTTAGAAGTAGAGATTTCGGCAGGGACAGAAATGTGGCTGTTGCCATTGAAGATGCTGATGGCGAGAACAGCAGCCGTGGTCACTTCCCCCATCAACCCCCAATCCTGTAACTGAAACAGGATGTCATCAGGGGACAGCAGTGAAAGAAGCTATGGTAAGTGACCACAGTGTTTCAGGGGGCTTAATGGAAGTTACGGGAAAATCACTGTAGGGTCCACTGATGTCCTGTTTGAGAATCGCCTCAAAAACAAAACAGAGATTCGCAGGATCAGCAGAAAATTCCATAATAAAGCACATTCCAAAAGTGATCAGGGCTTAAAGATAGATATGGTATAAAGGGCGTTATAGAAATCGGACAACCTCTTTTAAAAGCACCAAGTCACTTCCTAGGAACATAATAATATTGGAATAAAAAAAAACAAAAAAACTAGAACCATGTACTCATCCAAGGGTATGTGCACACGACGTCTTTTTCCGGCAGATTCTATCTGACATCCGCCTGAAAGTTACACAAAACATGAACATAATGCACAGCAAGGTAAAAAGGACATTGCTGTGCACGTTTGTGGTTTTGACTATTAACCACTTCAGGAATTGTAAACCATGAAGCAGTTAAAAGAAGTAACCTGTTCATTCATCAGGCGGCTTCAACTAAGACGTCGCTCTCCACTATATCTGTAAGTAGAGAAATAAAATGAAGCTCACACTTGCTCCACTCACACAGGTGACTGTAGGACCCCCATCCTCGTGAACAGCGGGGGTTGCAGCAATCAGACTCTGCAATCATACATTTATCACCTATCACGTGGCTAGATAACAATTAGTTAAAGGTTGGAGCATAAACATTTAAGTCACTACTTCCGCTGGCAGAGAGATCTATGTTGTTGCTGCTTCTACAATAAAGAATCCCTTTCTAAGCTCCCCCACCCCCCACTAGACACAATGGATACCTTCTTGTTACAGTTTAAGTCAGTAGACTAAATAATAAAACGCACACTTTAGTCTATATACCTTTGAATTGACTTTCAATATATATTTTTAAAGTCTGTGACGGTGTTTCTGGGTTCCTGCTCCATTTGATGAGCTTGTACCCCAGGGTGCAGAACTGCGCCCCATATTCCACAGTCTACACTGCCTCAATGAGCAGCTGCCTGGCATCGGTTGCGTCGGTTCACTTTACTGTGGAATTACGCCCCCTCCTATACCCCAAGATTTTTAGGCGTTAGTTTTATCCAGTGATTTTTCCATTTTAATGTTTAATAGTGTGGCGCTTCACCACCAGTAATGGTGATCAAACCTGAATATGTTCCAGCTAAAAGCACAGGTGTAATGTAAAGGCAGCTCTATCAGTAGCCAGAATAATAGTCTAATGTGAAAATAGGGGCGCTCACCCGAATTGGGGTACAGGAATAAGTTGAGTGCGCTGTCCTATAATTCCCAGCTATCCATGAGGACAATGAAAAATATAATATGTAAGTGGCTGGCTCCTAAAATAAAGCCAATATCATAGATGGGATCTAAGGGTTACGTAACAGTTCTCCTTGTGGACATAATGTCTATAGTTAACTTGGCAAAATCCTGCTGACCTGCTTTAACGAGCCTTGGGATAAAAGCCAAACCAGAATTTCAATTTGCAGAACATGGATGAAAATAGATAGTTTACACTAGTAAAATCAACTCCTATACTGCCCACCAGTATAATATATTGCCATTTAACGAACATTTAATCAAGACGTAAACACAACAAGAAATTCGCATTTTTTATTCTGTATCTTCATTTTTATTTTGCATTAAGTGTAAGTTTTGTCTAGAATTCAAGGTTCGCTTCTCAGTGGACATCCCAAAATAAAGTAACGCAAAAAATATATCTATATAAAAGTAAACAAGGACACCTAGTGGTAGACATGTAGTATTGCAGTTTAAGCCTGTAGAAATTGGCACTATTATTATTTTTATTTATATAGCACCAATGATTCCATGGCGCTGTACATGAGAAGGGGTTACATCAAAATACAAATATCACTTACAGTAAGCAAACTAACAATGACGGACTGGTACAGAGGGGCGACCCTGCCCTTGCGGGCTTACATTCTACAAGATGGTGGGGAAGGAGACAATAGGTTAACCACATATTATCACATAGAGGAATTGTGAATTAATGATATTGAGAATAGGTTATCGAATGTGATATAGGAGATACTTTGTGCTCGATAAAATGCACCAAAAACTGCCAAAGTCAGAAGTGGATTAATATTGAAAGGAAGCTATGAAATGTCTTTTTTATTTATTTTTTTTATTTTGCTGCTTTTTTAAGATCACAAAGTTCACCTTTGCTTCCACCTTGCAAGCATAAACAGTGCAAGGTGTTAGGTCACAAGTGCAAGACGTATATGAAACCATAATAAAAAAATTTGGGGGGGAAAAAAGGCAATTTGATCAAGTTATTTACTGGAAAAAGTTTGGATAAATAGTGAATAGTCTGAATAAAAAAAGCTGGATTCATGTATGAAGCCATGAACGAAGGTTATGAGCGCATGAAAAAATACACCATTTGAAATGTAAAGACAGTGGGGGAAGTTGAAATGGTCGCTCATTGTTTACTGAAAACATTGGAAGGGCGTTGATCACCTTCACATTTTGGTCGGGCATTGTTTACTTTCACACATCATTAGTTGAATTACGATAAACTATACAAATTGTAGCATCCAGGCCAGTGGTCCCCAACTCCAGGCCTCGAGGGCCGCCAACAGTGCAGGTTTTCAGGATTTCCTTAGTATTGCACAGGGGTTGGAATCATCACCTGTGCAGATGATCACATTACCACCGATGCAATACTAAAGAAATCCTGAAAACCTGCACTGTTGGCGGCCCTCGAGGCCTGGAGTTGGGGACCCCTGATCCAGGCTCATGTGAGGACACCAAGGCATTATAGTTTAACCTTGGGAAAATCCCAAAAATAAATGGGTTTCACATCCCACTGTACCTACTTTTATTTTCATCAAAAATTCTGCAAAAACTGATGGCAGTGTTTTTGCTGCTTTTTTTGCACTTAAGCATTGCTTTCTGAGGATGAAAAAATGTTGCAAAAACTCTGGAAAAAAATTGACATGCTGCAGTTCTCCAATTCGGTCAGGAAGAAAGCAATCAAGCGCGTTCATGAGGTTTCTGAAATCTCATAGCTTTTGCTGCTACTGTAAAAAAGCAGCTTTTAATTTGCATTTAAAAAAATGCAGCTTGTGGACATGGCATAAGGGAATTTGTCTCCTTCCTGTAAGAACTGCAGCGACCTCGTGACCCGTAAGTAATTCATTTGGAAATTATATTGCAAAATTGTATCATTTTTGGTTGCACAGTGGACAACAATTTTTTTCCGAACACTGAAATACCCCCTTAAATATATCAGTGGTCTGTCTTTGCCCCCTCTTACTTGTATATTTATGTACACTAGGTATTACATGGTGTTGACTGACAACTCGTGTCTCTTTCAGCGCACTTTTCGGGTCAGACTCAAGCTGTGATCGTATCTCCTGCCTCGCTGAAGACCGATACCTTGTTGGCACCAAGGATTACGCAGTCCAATGTAGTCATCGCGCCAGCTGGAATCGCAGGAGTAAGACTGTTCATGGCCATTATAAACGGTCACCATTGCTACTATTAGACTCGTCTAAATCTTTAGGCCGGGTTCAGACGGCCATATTTAAAATTTGAGCCAGTCGGCAAATTGTGTATTGGTATAGATCATGATTAAGGGTCTGTGCCCACGGCGTCTTTTACAGGCAGACTCTGCTTGGAACCCACCTGGAAAAAGCATTTTAAAGGGGAAAAAAAACCTTCCAAAGGCCAAAAATAGAGAGATCAAAGAAGAATCTTCTGTGAAAACTGCCAGCGTTTTCCTAAAGTATCTTCTTCATAACTGATGTGTGTACGACTGCACCTATAAGACTCTATGCGCACACGCTCCAATATAGCATACTTTTTAGTTTCGGCAAGCTAACGCTGGTTAGTACATCAGCAGTATGCAGAACTTATACTTACTACTATGTCTCCATCTCACAGACCTCTGGGATGTCAGAATTTCATGGGAGTATTTTTGTTGGACCAGCAAAGAAATCTCAGGGGAATCAGAAGTCCCAGTCAGCTGTTTCTAGGCTCTTTCCCAGTCCAAGTCAAGATAACCTGGTGAAGCGAGAGATGACCCCATTACAGAACTGCAGTACTGTGCCCTCGCCTTCATCCTGTGAGTGCAGAAGAATTAACCATGCTGTGATGTATTTTATAGCAACAGATCAGTTAGTTTTCTGTATATTGGTTGTCTGTTTAGCTATGATGGACATCCTAATGCACGGAGTGTGTGGGGGCTTAGTACGCTGTGTAGACAGGTTGCTGTGTTCTCTACCTGGTGTAAGGCTCCGTTCACATCACCATAATTATATATATATATATATATATATATATATATATATATATATATATATATATATATATATATATATATATATATATATATATATATATATATATATATATATATATATATATATATATATTATTTTTTATTTATTTATTTTTTTTTTTTTTTGAAGAGTCCGGCGTTGCCTGGGCATAGTAAATGTCTGTGGTTAGTTATAGCACCTCACTTCTCTTATTTTCCCATCACGCCTCTCATTTTCTCCCTCAAATCTCTCATTTTCTCCCTTACACCTCTCATTTTCCCCCTCACTCCTCTCATTTCCCCCTAACACTTGTCATTTTGTGTCATTTTCCGATCACTCCACTATTTTCCCTCACTCCTCTCATTTTGCACTCACACCTTTTCATTTTCACCTCACACCCCTCATTTTCACCTCACACTTCTCATTTTCCCCTCAGTGTATACATGTTTGTCACCTCCCTTATATATAGTACTAGCTATTAAACCCGTTCTACGCCCGGGTGGCGAGCATTTATATTGGTATATGGTCTCCATCCTGGTATGTGCTGCTCCCATCATGCGCCCCCTTCCTGTCATGTGCAGCCCCCATCCTGCACCCTCATCCTGTTTTTTGCACCTCCATCTTGTCATGTGCTACTCTTCTGGTGCCCGCATCCTGTCATGTAGTGCTCCCATCCTGCGCCCCCATCCTGTCATGTAGTGCTCCCATCCTGCGCCCCCATCCTGTCATGTGGTGGTCCCATCCTGGACCCCATCCTGTCATGTGCTGCTCCCACCCGGTGCCTCCATTCTGTCATATGCTGTTCCCACCCTGCACCCCCATTCTGTAACGTGCTGCTCTCATCCTGCGCCCCCATTCTGTCATGTGCTGCACCCATCCTGCGCCCCCATTCTGTCATGTGCTGCACCCATCCTGCGCCCCCATTCTGTCATGTGCTGCACCCATCCTGCACCCCCATTCTGTCATGTTCTGCTGTGTCATCTCCTGTATATAGTATATACCTGTATGTCCTCTCCCCTGTAAATAGTATATACCTGCTATATGTCATCTCCTCCTCTATACACCTATGTGTCATCTCCTCTTTTATATAGTATACCTGTATGTCATCTCCTCCTGTATATAATATATGCTTGTCATCTCCTCCTGTATATAGTATATACCTGTATGTCATCTCCCCTGTAAATAGTATATACCTGCTGTATGTCATCTCCTCCTGTATATTGTATATACAGTTATATGAAAGCTTGGGCACCGCTATTAATCTTAAGCTTAATGTTTTATAAAAAGTTTTTTTTTGCAACAGCTATTTCAGTTTCATATATCTAATAACTGTTGGACACAGTAATGTTTCTGCCTTGAAATGAGGTTTATTGTACTAACAGAAAATGTGCAATCTGCATTCAACCAAAATTTGACAGGTGCATAAGAATGGGCACCCCACCAGAAAAGTGACATTAATATTTAGTAGATCCTCCTTTTGCAAAAATAACAGCCTCTAGTCGCTTCCTGCAGCTTTTAATGAGTTCCTAGATCCTGGATGAAGGTATTTTTGACCATTCGTCTTTACAAAACAATTCCAGTTCAGTTAAGTTTGATGGTCGCCGAGCATGGACAACCCTCTTCAAATGATCCCACAGATGTTCAATGATATTCAGGTCTGGGGACTGGGATGGCCATTCCAGAACAGTGTAATTGTTCCTCTGCATGAATGCCTGAATGAATCTGCTGATACTTAAAGGAATCCATGCGCCCCTCAACTTTAAAAAGATTCTCGGTGCCGGCATTGGCCACACAGCCCCAAAGCATGATGGAACCTCCACCAAATTTTACTGTGGGTAGCAATTGTTTTTCTTGGAATGCTGTGTTTTTTGGCCACCATGCATAACTCCTTTTTGTATGACCAAGCAACTCAATCTTGGTTTCATCAGTCCACAGGACCTTCTTCCAAAAAGAAATTGGCTTCTCCAAATGTGCTTTTGCATATCTCAGCCGACTGTTTGTGGCGTGCTTGCAGAAACGGCTTCTTTCGCATCACTCTCCCATACAGCTTCTCCTTGTGCAAAGTGCGTTGTATAGTTGACCGATGCACAGTGACACCATCTGCAGCAAGTTGATGCTGCAGCTCTCTGGAGGTGGTCTGAGGATTGTCCTTGACTGATCTCACCATTCTTCTTCTCTGCCTTTCTGATGTTTTTCTTGGCCTGCCACTTCTGACCTTAACAAGAACTGTACCTGTGTTCTTCTATTTCCTAACTATGTTCCTCACAGTGGAAATTGACAGGTTAAGTCTCCGAGACAGCTTTTTGTATCCTTCCCATGAACAACCATGTTGAATAATCTTTGTTTTCAAATCATTAGACAGTTGTTTTGAGGAGCCCATGATGCCACTCTTCAAAGGAGATTCAAACAGAACAACTTGCAAGTGGCCACTTTAAGTAGCTTTTCTCATGATTGCATACACCTGGCTATGAAGTTCAAAGCTTAATGAGGTTAGAAAACCAAAAAAAGTGCTTTAGTAAGTCAGTAAAAAGTAGGTAGGAGTATTTACAACAAGAAAATGATTAGGGTGCCCATACTTATGCACCTGTCAAATTTTGTTTGAAGGCAGATTACACATTTTCTGTTAGTACAATAAACCTCATTTCAAGGCAGAAACATTACGGTGTCCAACAGTTATTAGATACATGAAACTGAAATAGTTGTTGCAAAAAAACCAATTTTTTTAAAACATTAAGCTTAAGATTAATAGGGGTGCCCAAACCTTTTTATATGACTGTACCTATGTCATCTCCTCCTGTATATAGTGTATACCAGTATGTCATCTCTTCTGTATATACTATATACCTGTCATCTCCTGTATATAGTATATACCTGTGTCATCTCCTCCTGTATATAGTATGTGTCATCTTCTGTATATAGTATATACCTGTGTCATCTCCCCTATATATAGTGTATACCAGTATGTCATCTCTTCTGTGTATACTATATACCTGTCATCTCCTGTATATAGTATATACCTGTGTCATCTCCTCCTGTATATAGTATGTGTGTCATCTTCTGTATATAGTATATACCTGTGTCATCTCCCCTGTATATAGTATATACCTGTATGTCATCTCCTCCTGTATATACCTGTATGTCATCTCCCCTGTATATAGTACAGTCATGGCCAAAAGTATTGATACCCCTGCAATTCTGTCAGATAATACTCAGTTTCTTCCTGAAAATGATTGCAATCACAAATTATTTGGTATTATTATCTTCATTTAATTTGTCTTAAATGAAAAAACACATAAGAGAATGAAGCATAAAGCAAAACATTGATCATTTCACACAAAACTCCAAAAATGGGCCAGACAAAAGTATTGGCACCCTCAGCCTAATACTTGGTTGCACAACCTTTAGCCAAAATAACTGCGACCAACTGCTTCCGGTAACCATCAATGAGTTTCTTACAATGCTCTGCTGGAATTTTAGACCATTCTTCTTTGGCAAACTGCTCCAGGTCCCTGATATTTGAAGGGTGCCTTCTCCAAAATGCCATTTTTAGATCTCTCCACAGGTGTTCTATGGGATTCGGGTCTGGACTCATTGCTGGCCACCTTAGAAGTCTCCAGTGCTTTCTCTCAAACCATTTTCTAGTGCTTTTTGAAGTGTGTTTTGGGTCATTGTCCTGCTGGAAGACCCATGACCACTGAGGGAGACCCAGCTTTCTCACACTGGGCCCTACATTATGCTGCAAAATTTGTTGGTAGTCTTCAGACTTCATAATGCCATGCACACGGTCAAGCAGTCCAGTGCCAGAGGCAGCAAAGCAACCCCAAAACATCAGGGAACCTCCGCCATGTTTGACTGTAGGGACCGTGTTCTTTTCTTTGAATGCCTCTTTTTTTTTTTTCTCCTGTAAACTCTATGTTGATGCCTTTGCCCAGAAAGCTCTACTTTTGTCTCATCTGACCAGAGAACATTCTTCCAAAACATTTTAGGCTTTTTCAGTTAAGTTTTGGCAATCTCCAGCCTGGCTTTTTTATGTCTCGGGGTAAGAACTTTGGTCTTCCTGGGTCTCCTACCATACAGTCCCTTTTCATTCAGATGCCGACGGATAGTACAGGTTGACACTGTTGTACCCTCGGACTGCAGGGAAGTTTGAACTTGTTTAGATGTTAGTCGAGGTTCTTTATCCAACATCCGCACAATCTTGCCATGGGCTTTAAACTTCTTGATGACACTGCGCACGGTAGACACGGGAATATTCAGGTCTTTGGAGATGGACTTGTAGCCTTGAGATTGCTCATGCTTCCTCACAATTTGGTTTCTCAAGTTCTCAGACAGTTCTTTGGTCTTCTTTCTTTTCTCCATGCTCAATGTGGTACACACAAGGACACAGGACAGAGGTTGAGTCAACTTTAATCCATGTTAACTGGCTGCAAGTGTGATTTAGTTATTGCCAACACCTGTTAGGTGCCACAGGTAAGTTACAGGTGCTGTTAATTACACAAATTAGAGAAGCATCACATGATTTTTCGAACAGTGCCAATACTTTTGTCCACCCCCATTTTTATGTTTGGTGTGGAATTATATCCAATTTGGCTTTAGGACAATTCTTTTTGTGTTTTTTTATTTAAGACAAATTAAATGAAGATAATAATACCAAACAATTTGTGTTTGCAATCATTTTCAGGAAGAAAAGGAGTATTATCTGACAGAATTGCAGGGGTGTCAATACTTTTGGCCATGACTGTATATATGTGTCTCATCTCCTCCTGTATTAGACCTCGTTCACACGTTATTTGGTCAGTATTTTTACCTCAGTATTTGTAAGCTAAATTGGCAGCCTGATAAATCCCCAGCCAACAGGAAGCCCTCCCCCTGGCAGTATATATTAGCTCACACATACACATAATAGACAGGTCATGTGACTGACAGCTGCCGTATTTCCTATATGGTACATTTGTTGCTCTTGTAGTTTGTCTGCTTATTAATCAGATTTTTATTTTTGAAGGATCATACCAGACTTGTGTGTGTTTTAGAGCGAGTTTCATGTGTCAAGTTGTGTGTGTGAGTTGCGTGTGGGGACATGTATGTGGCATCTTTTGTGAGATGAGTTTTGTGTAGCGACATGCGTGTAGCAACTTTTTGTGTGTCGAGTTTCATGTGACAGGTTAGTGTAGCAAGTTGTGTGCAGCAAGTTTTGCGCATGGCGAGTTTTGCGTGTGGCGAATTTTGTGTGGTGCGTTTTGAGTATGTGCAAGTTTTGTGTGAGGCAACTTTTGCATGTGTTGCAACTTTTGTGCATGTGGCAATTTTTCCGCGTATGCAAGTTTTGCGTGTGGTGAGTTTTCCATGAGGTGAGTTTTGCACGTGTGGCGAGTTTTGCATGTGGCGAGTTTTGCGCGTGGCGAGATTTGAGTGTCGACTTTTGTGTTTCGACTTTTATGTGGCGAGGTTGGTGTATGTGTGGTGAAATGTGTGCTGAGGGTAGTATATGTGTTTAAGCACGTGGTAGTGTGTGGCACATTTTGTGTGTTCATATCCCCGTGTGTGGTGAGTATCCCATGTCGGGGGCCCCACCTTAGCAACTGTATGGTATATACTCTTTGGCGCCATCGCTCTCATTCTGTAAGTCCCCCTTGTTCACATCTGGCAGCTGTCAATTTGCCTTCAACACTTTTCCTTTCACTTTTTCCCCATTATGTAGATAGGGGCAAAATTGTTTGGTGAATTGGAAAGCGCGGGGTTAAATTTCCACCTCACAACATAGCCTATGACGCTCTCGGGGTCCAGACTTGTGACTGTGCAAAATTCTGTGGCTGTAGCTGCGACGGTGCAGATGCCAATCCCGGACACACACACACACACACACACACACACACACACACATATATACACATATATATGTGTATATATATATATATATATATATATATATATATATATATATATATATATATATATATATATATATATATATATATATATATCCACTGAGAGATCTTTATATTTGAGCTCCATATTCAACATATTGGAAATGTTAGACATCCGGGATCTCTTTCCTCCTCAACAGAAAAATAATGCTGTTGGTTTTTAATGATCATGTTTTTCTATCTGTCTGTATGCTTATTTCTTTATCGCAAATTGTGTTTTGACGTTTTCAGGCCGAGATTCGAGGCAAGGATCACCATGTGCATCTGAACACAGCCTCAGTCCACCGCATAGCTCAGGAAAAACCACCACTGACCATCAAAGCTCTGCACTCAAGGTAGGGTAGAGACAGAGTTTGTTTTATAATCAACACATTGTCATGAGCATACCGGTCGGAATAAGGTCGTTGTGAAGCCAATATTTTCATTTAAAAAAAATAAATATAATATATAATGATATAGTTGTCCAGTATATTTTTCGGCTTTGCTAGCTCTCTACTTGCAGTCTTTCTCTGTCAGGACCTACAAGTCTGTCCGTGTGTCCACGCGCTCGTGGGTGTCTACGCACCATTTTTTATTCTGAATTTTGTTTTTCATTTGTCTTGGTTCAGTTTTGGAAGGTATTAACCACCGAGTTTAGGCCAGACCCCTCAAAACATGTTTTGCACTACAGGTTTCCATCAAACAATGGCCACAACCTTGATGGGTATGAAGGCATCTGTTCACCATGGGGATGTATTGCAAAATAAAAAAAAAATTAAACCACACCATATGAGTGTTGTGGTTTTGTTTTTTGCAATGATCCTGTACAAAATGGCACAATCTGCTGTATCCAGACACTTACCAGCCAGAAGCAGGACAATACAGTACACTTTTGGCCTCCATCTGGAGATTGAGGGCCTACTCAAAGCATATGTTTAGGAAAAACTCCTGGCATATGCTTCTAGCAAAGTGGAAGAATAGTGTGTCCATTTGCCTTTAGCAATCACAATTTGGGCGTTGTTAGAGTTGGGCTTCTATCACACGTCCATCTTCCAAATCTGCACAGGATCATACAAGACGTTGAAATGACGGATCCTGTGCAGATTGTGGAAAACGTGTGCACTGGGCCCGTCTTTCTGACGGACCCGTCGAGGCTATGTGCACCTGTTGTGTATGTGTCTTCGCAGCGGTTTTCCGCTGCGAAAACGCATACACAACATAAACCAGGTTAAAAAAATAAAACGCAGTATTCTCACCTACCGGCGTTCCCGCGCAGCGATGCTCCCGGCAGCTAGCGTTCCTAGTAATACATTGCGAAATCTCGCGAGTGTTTGCAATGTATTACTAGGAAGTAGCGCTAGCTGCTGGGAAACATCGGTGACGCTGCGCGGGAATGTCGGTAGGTGAGAATATTGCAAAAATTTTTTTTTTAAATATTTAACATTATATCTTGTTACTATTGATGCTGCATAGGCAGCATCAATAGTAAAAAGAGAGAGAGAATTTCCCTGACTGGAAATTCTTCTTCTTCCACGCATGCTCTCTTTGAAAAGACGGGACCCGTCACTGGATTCCTGCTTTTCACAGGCAGCGACGCATCCTGCGCCCATAGGCTACTATTGTAGCCAGTGACGGGCAGCGCAGGATGCGTCGCTGACCGATTTTCCGACGTGCAGAGAAAACGTTCCTCTGAACGTTTTCTCTACCCGACGGCCAGTTTTTTTTTTTAATGCAGGATCCAGTGAAAGACGGATGAAACGGATGGCCATCCGTCACAATCCGTCGCTATTACAAGTCTATGAGAAAATGCAGGATCCTGCATTCTCAAAAAAGGACGGATTGTGACAGGAGCTGAAAGACTGAAGTGTGAAAGAGGCCTTACTCATATTCCACAACTTGCCTATTTTTGTTCTGCTTTCAACACATCAACTTCAAGAACTGATTGGTCACTTTCTGCCTAAATCCCCAACCCCACCGTGATACGTGCCATTGCCATAAGGTAATCTAGATTCTTCAGTTCACTGTAGGAGGTTTTAGTGTGATGACTGTATTTATAACTATTTATGACCAATTACCTAGCCCGCCATCAATCCGTCTTTCTGTTAATCCCTTATATTGCTTCCTTAGTGAAATTCACAATTTTATGGTTCTTTCAAACCAATTATTTTACAGACTCAAAGGTTGAAGCATATTTCTGCAGAACAGAAGAGGAGGTTTAATATAAAGCTTGCCTTCAACACACTGAACAGTTTTGTGTCCTCAAGCAACAAACCGGTAAATGAATCGGCTGCATTTAATCTTCACTTTATGGCCTCTTCTAGGGTTTGTGTGGTGTAATGTTCGACTACAATGACTACAATGGACATCTATAATACGTTCCACCAGACAGTTAAAGAAAACATATATGCGCTTGTCTTCCTAAAGTGCATTTACCAAACTCTCTATCGAAGGAGGTCAGTCCCCGTGGATACTGTGATGGAGACCAAAACTTGCATTCTGCAGGATAATCTGGCACCTTGCTAATTATCATGTTAAAAGTAATACATGAGACATAACCCTGCTCTAATTTGTCAGGATATCTAGATCTTATACTAAGCGCATATGACTTATCTACAGGATAAGTGATACATTTAAGATTGGTGGGGAACCTGACCGCAGAGAAACCCACCAAGGATGGGGGTCCCAATATCCTTTTTGGGAATTGAGATGCAGTGAGGTTACGTTACAACTGCTCCATTCCCAGTTCTCCAGATCAATGGGGGTCTCAGCAGTGCAGCTCCAAGCAATCAGACGTTGACCGTTTATCCTAAAGGTACTTTGATAAAGTATTTTTAAAGAAATCCAAGACCCAGACAGTATTTTTAAAGAAATCCAAGCCAGGGCAAAAATACAGTTCATTGCCTTAATCCAGCAAGGTAACGGGCTAACCAAGGTAGAATGTCCTAATGTCTCTTTGGTTCAGTCTCTGACATGCCCATCTCCCTTACAACACCAGCTCCAAACATCTGGACACATAGCACCCCTTTCTCTAGCTACTCCCTGAAGAAACAATACCAAACTGTAATCTATTATGTTAAGTCTCATGTCTTTGCAGCATAGCACGATTATGATTCATCATGACTTTTTGGACTTTTCCGACAGATTAGCCATGCAATTACCCTACAGAAAACTGTTGAGTATATTGCCAAACTTCAGCAAGAGAGGACTCAAGTGTTAGAAGAAACCAGGCGACTCAGGGAAGAGGTGGAAGAGTTGCATCTTGCCATCAGGTTTGTATGTCTGTAATATTTGGACAAATCAGTATCCTGCATAGTGCTAAATTCCACTGACGCCCCCGTACACCTTGTTCTAATATCGACTAAACCCCTGCGATATTGATGGGTCTGGACGACAATGGGTATGGGGTCTTGGAACAGATGATTGTCAGGGGAGATGATGATCCAACATGTCCGATTTTGGACTGAATCCATTTGTTTTCCTTGAGGCAAGCTGCTAGAGATGTCTGGTAGTGGCGCTCTCATGGAGAACACAGGAGCGCCAATAACCATAGATATTCTATATAGAGCACCCTAAACTCATTTGGCACCATCCTGACTTTAATCATCTGACGCAACCTTCCTGGAACTCTGGCACAAAATTCTATCGCCTTTCTAGTTTGCAGTAAATGCTGGAAATCGGTTGTTTTTGTTCAAGTCCATATGACATCCCTTTTGTCTGGACATCCGAAACCACTGACATTTGAGTCTGGACCACCCCTGTTGGTCAGAATATTAATTTCCGGTTTAAGGGTCTACATGTCTCTGAAGTGAAGAGAGAAAATGGCGTAGGGTTGAGCCGAACAAAATAAATGTAATATTGAATGAGACAGATAATAAAGATTTGTTGTTTATTTTTATGTTTTCTTTTGTATGTTTATAAGAAGGTATAAGTTTTAATAAACTTGCTGTTTTTTTTCAGTTCCTATCAAGAGCAACTTCCTGCCACTGGGGTACCGGTCACTCCTCAAAGGGTTGATCACATAAGGGATCTGTTTGATAAGTATGTGAAAAGCAGAACACTTGAAAACTGGAAGTTCTGGATTGTATCCTTTTTGGTGTTTTTCGAGCAGTGTGTTTTATGAAAGTGTCAAGATAAAATAGATAAAATATAATTTGATTTCAGAGCTAGAATATTCAGCCTCGGAATCAAAACATCATATACCTGGTGTTTGATATAATTTGTTTCTCCACAAAAACAAAGTAACACTTAACACAGAAAAATTTACAACCAAAAATTAAAATATCAAAGAACTTCCATCCTTAGTTGCCTTATTTTCGCTGATCCATTTGTTGTCTCATATTATAGTTAAAATTGAGAAATATAAATCCTTTCTGTGTGTATCTGGGCTATGTTCTTTCCTCTTCATGTCAGCAGAAGCCTCCCCCAGTCTAAATGCAGATATAACACAAGAAAAGGGGTGGACCTCTGCAATCTGTTAAGGGGTGGAATTTTAGGTGGTTATGAGTGATCAGCAGAAGATGTAGAAATGCTGCAAAAAAAAAAAAAAAATTCTAGAGATGTTTTTTTTAATAACTTCCTGTATTTTCCTGATAGTTAAACAATGAGAGCAATTAATGCATTTTTTATGTGATTATTTCTTACATTATGGTGTGTTACTGATGCTCCCTTGTCACTTAGTTAATGTTTGATTGCCCACCAGTTCCTAGTAGAAATAGGATGCCACAAATGATTGTGCTAGGTACGGACTACATGTCATGTCAGGTGAAATGTCAAAATAAGTGGTCATGTGTGTACATGAGGAAACAGAAATAGAGATTAGCCTCTATGATGTCTCCTATACCTGGCAAACCCAGGAGAGCAGGGTCTATCTCTGTGCCACATATTTAGAATCATGGAGGCCGTTGTACAGCTGTACTGAGCAGTGTAGCTGTGAATTCAGCACTCGGGATAGATAATGTCCTAGTAGATGACCACATACCAACTGATATGGCTACTTAGAAGTAAATTAAAGCATGGGGAGATGCAGATCTTCATGACTGTGACCAAGAGCTGGATTTATAATATAGAATGGTGCTCATGTGTTATACTCCTTAACTGAAATTACCAATCCAGTTCAGCATCATTATCAAACCATTGTTTGACTCTTTCAATGAGATGGTATCTACCACCAACATCGATGAGTTATACAGTACCACTGTAGAATGGCTAGAGTTACATTGCTCTCTCCCGGCTTTGAGGCCCAGTAAGTACTGTAATGCCCCTTGTACATGCGTACGGATTGTTAATGTTTTCACAGTTTTAATATTTTATCAATAACTATACTACAACAAAATGACTATACTGATTTCATCTTCCAAATCTTCATCTCTCCCTCAGTGGTGCTAAAGACATTGCGTTATCTGAGCACGACAACGTCCATCTTATCGGATCCATTAAGTTTGCCGGAACAAGCCAAACAAGCTGTCACTACGAACAGCAAGACTTGATAACGGATGAACTTCTCCCTAAGTGGAGAGGAAAGCTTGTGCTGTTACCCTGCATTGCTCTCCGTGAGACGTCTTTCAACACTCTGCCTGAGCATCCACGTTGACACCACCGGTGGTTGGTCGTCGGCTGCAGTCAGGGAATCCCTGTCTTGGTGATCTTGTAAGGCATCTCTTCTACAAAGAGCAGACATGACTGGAAACCTTTTGCACTGACCACTGCAACAAAGCTGATAAAGTGGACGTCGAGCTTCTGATAGTCAAAGGGAAATACATTTTTGTGATGTAATTGCTAAAGATTTTTGTTTTTATTGCACCCTTAAAGCCAATGTATTTAAAGTTTTGTGGTCATGATATGGTCCGTAGTGATGGAAACAGAATGCCCACAAGTTCTATGTAATGGGAGGTTTAAAAGTAGAATGTCTACATTTCGAGGATGGGATATAGTTTAGTGTGGTTTTTTTTTGTTTTGTTTTTGTCATTTTCCTATTTTTATTTTTACTGGAGAAGAGTATCGCTTTGTGGATTATTAATTAGTTACCCTCTTGATCAACTAAAAAGAAAAAATAGTTTGGCTGAACATGCTCGTAGTTGGGGGGTTCTGAAGTGATGGCTGTCTGTATGTTGGTTCAGCTGACGGCTGTGTAATGCTTATGAACCGCTTTATTCCATGACAAGTTTTCAGAGGTAGAAGTTAGAAGCCAATAACGGTAGAACTGGTTACTATTAGAACTTCTGTTCTTGCGTCCTAATGTCTGTACTTATTTTCCCTTGCAGTCCCCTATGGGGTCAATAGCCCTCCCATTGTCTTACCTTTGCTACTAAGGCCTCATTAACACAGCGGTGTGTGATGGTCCGTATACGGACTGCGATTCACGGACTGTGTCCTCTGGTCTCCTTAGCTGAACTTTATAAGTTTTAAAGGCATATATGAATGCTGTCAAGTTTAGGTTAGCGAGACCTTGGCTGGTCCGAGTAACACGCAGACATGTGAATGCAGCCTAAGGATACATTTACACTGCACGATTATCAGGAACGATCTTAGGAAAGCTTGCTTTCCAATAATCAGGCAACATAGACAGGCTGCCAGTCACATGGCAAACAAGCAAAATGTTAAATTATCTTTTCACTAGCTTAGAAAAAAAAAATCCTTGTTCTCGGCAGCACTTATACTGTTTACACAGGATGATGTGCTGCCGAGAACAATTTTCTACAAATTATTCTGTGTGCATGGGATATGCAGTCTGCCTATTTATCGACCACCAAATATGTAGCTGATTGGCAGTCATAACGCCCGCAAGTCAGCCATTTTAAACCCGCCGTCATTCTATTTGCTTGTTATCAGGCCCTGTGCCCTTGTGATAACTGTCAAAGAAAAGGCCAAGAAGTGCTGTCATAGGGACACTAGCACAGACATTCTTCAAGCCATCGCATTATTGGGACTGTTCTGTAGAGCTTATTGGTGTTTTTCATTCACTGCTGTGTAATAAAAGAACTGAACATCTTTCAGTATTAGATTCGCAATCACACATTAGGTTTTATGTTACATGTTAATTGACTCAGGTTTTCGCTAGCTTGTATAAATTTTCGAAATGATTTTGCAATGAAGTGTCATGCCAGGACATTTTTTTTTTTTAATGAATCTAGGGTTTACATGCTCTATTACGGTAACACTGTGATGGTAGTAAATGAAGATTTGCTGAGGTTTCTGCTATTCTGCCTCTCCATTGCCGTCAAGGCAAGCTCAAATATAAGCTTGGAATGAGTATTTTATTTTACTTTTTTAAGAAATGTATGTTACATGATGTTCTTACAGACTGCTGCATGCCTGGCCAGTGTCACTTCTTATTTTTTTTATTTTTTTGGGGGGGAACTGTTGCCAAACTTTTCATGGGGAAAGTTGAGTTGATTTTAAATTGTATTTATAGTTAAAAAAAAAAAAAGTCATGTGGTTACATTGTTACTACTTTTAATGTTCAACTTTTTTGTTCGATCTCCCAAAATACCTAAAATATTGGTACGTGCTGTATGTCAGACCCCGTTTCATTAGACTATCGCCTGCATTCCAATAGGCTCTGCTGGATCCAGTAAAATACCTCCTGGACTGGTCTAAGCTTGGTTTACAGTATGAGACTAATGATGTACAAAGCGAGCCGCTAATGGTCCTTTACGGACCCAGAAACATTTTCTTTTACTTAAATGAACATGACAAAATGTTTCTTCCATATCAAAAGAACTCGTGTTAAAGGGCTTGTTCTGTAAACAAAATATCTTACCGATCCATAGATATGTATGATTGGTGAGGGTCTCCGTAGCTGAACCCCCTTTGTAATTATGGGACATAAAACGTAACCGTGTGAGTGGAGTGGTAGTGAGCATGTGTGACCAATAAAGCAGTTGACACACATGCTCAGTACTGCACCAGTCACGCAAGAAGGGACTATGGGATCATCATTCTTGTATATCAACCACAACAAGAAAACAGAGATCCCTAAAAAATAACTTTTAATAATGAATATAAAAAGACTATATTTACCCACAAATTAAATAAAACAGTATTAAATGTACCTAGTGGACCCTAAATTGAACTACAATGAGAATCATCATTCTTGTGAATGGCGAGGTATCAGCAGTCAGGCCTTTGATCACCTATACTGTCTATAGGCGACTTATTTTGTTTATGGGAATCCCCTTTAAGCCTTCCCTGTAAATGGATGATTATTTCACAAAGGGTGTATGTTTAACATCTGGCACAATCTAAAAATACTTTCAATGCAAAGTTATTCCTGGTGCTCAGATTTTACGGAATCTTATGTATTTGTCCATTTCTCGGCTTTGCTTGATTTATTAATGGGGATTTGGAAATGAAACAATAAATTGGTCAATAATGTTTTATTATATAAACTTGTTTTTTTTGTACTTGCAGCATTTCAGGGGATAAAGTAACTATGTTAATGCAAGTTTAAATGGCTGATAAACTATCATAAGATGTAGGATACAGTGTTAAGCATTTTTTAAGGGCTTGTATGGGATAAAGGGTTGTCTGGCTAATCTAAGCATGTGTACCAGATACAAAACAAGCGGGATGGGTCCTTTTTAAGGTCTAGAATCATTTTCAAGTGAAGTTGTTTCCATTTTAAAGCCGAGCAAGAAAAGAAACCCACAAAAGGCGATTTATACATTGAAGGTATGTTTGCTCTTCTGTAAATGTGGCCCCATAAGTGGTTCCTCAGGCTTCCGTTATAGAAGGACACAAAAACTAATAGACAAACGTGCAATGCCTCCATTTTTGGTGTAAAGCATGTTTTTTTTTTTGTTGTTCCTTTAGATACTGCACCCCTAATTTTTACCTCTGTGTTTTACATGTGTGGATGATACGTGTATGTGTAAAATATATACAATTAGCTGCACAGTATAAGAGACAAACTTTGTAATATTTTACTCTTGGACTGTTGCTGAAAATTTTTTTTTTTCTTTTTATTTAATTTTTTTTGCAATAACTACCTTTCGTGGCATTTCCCATTCTTATGTCTTTTTTTTTTTTTTTTTTTTCATTTTATAAACCTTCGCACAAGGTTAAAGATGAACACTCTATATATAACAGTCTATTGCTGATGGAATTTGTAGTCCCATGCATGGGTGTAATGTTTACCAGCCGCGGAATAAAGCAATAAACGTTTGATATTCTGAGTTGTTGTTTTGAATTGAATTTAGTATAGAGGAATTTTTACATGTGTTGTAAAAATATAATTTGAAGCTCCGAGGCCTCAGTCTGTAGCTGGAGCTTCACTTCCCATTTATAATGTTGGATTGTAAAACAGAGAAACCCTAACGCCCACTAGGTACCAGGATCCTAGTGCCACGTCTACCTTTGCCGTCAGTATAAGCTGTGCCTCGTATTACCAAACTCTAGTAATGGACAGAGTAAGAAGGTTTCGTTCCTCCCTCAAAATTATTTTGCAGGAAATGATCCAATAGATCATGGATGGTATATAAAGTGTCTATAAAAGGTATCCACCATAGTCAAGCTGTTATGTCCCTTATGGGAAAAAAAAGACCCTGAATTCAGAATGCTGACCTTTCACACCATGGGACAACCGCATTGGATGACATCTTTTCTGCAAGACAGTTCTTGACACTTCTGATTGCCTTCATCTGCTATTATTTGTGTAAGGCTGGAGTCACACTACAGCGAGATACGGCCGAGTCTCGTAGGTCAAAACCAAGCTCTGGCACCGCCACCAGCGTGCAGCTCCATGTATTGCTATGTGGCCACACGCTCCACTCTGGAGTGCCGGTGCCAGAGCTAGGTTTTAACCTGCGAGACTCGGCCGTATCTCGCTGTGTGTGATCCCGGCCTTAGTGTATGGGCCAGATTCATCAGGACTGGAGTAAGATGTGCCAAATTAACTAACAGAATAGTATGTCAGTCTGCCCTACTTTATTCAGAATTCATGCTAGCTTGTCCCACTTTATAAAATAGTTGGCGGGCCTGGCATAAAAATGCAAAAAGTTGCTAATATGAGCAACATTACAAGTTTTTGCACCTGAAAACTACTTGATGAATCAGTCCCTGTGTGTCTAGGAGCAACCGCTCTGCAACAAAGCGGACTACACAACCGCTGCACACTACCACTTCATCATCCACATCCAGCTGCAAACAGACTACAGCAATACTTGATTTGATAAAGCTAATTTCATTATCTGGCAGGATGATCAGTCTTGGTTTGGCGGATGTCTTAAAGGGAACCTGTCACCTGAATTTGGCGGGACCGGTTTTCGGTCATATGGGCTGAGTTTTCGGGTGTTTGATTCACCCTTTCCTTACCCGCTAGCTGCATGCTGGCCGCAATATTGGATTGAAGTTCATTCTCTATCCTCCGTAGTACACGCCTGTGCAGCATATTAAATAAAACAAAGTAAAATAAAATACCTTGTTTGTTGTCCTTATCCTTTCTGTATAAATTGGAACATCAATTGTCAACTAGGCCTTCTCTGATGTCAGTGCTTCACTTCACAAATGTTGTTTACGACACAAAGGATCTAAATTCCTGCAGACACATTTGGTAATCTTGTGGAAATCGTTCCCTGCAGAGTAGAGGCTAAAGGTACCTTCACACATAACGATTTCGTTAACGATATCGTTGCAACGTCACGCTTTTTGTGACGTAGCAACGATATCGTTAACAAAATCGTTGTGTGACAGCGACCAACGATCAGGCCCCTGCTGGGAGATCGTTGGTCGCTGGGGAATGATCAGGACCTTTTTTTTGGTTGCTGATCACCCGCTGTCATCGCTGGATCGGCGTGTGTGACGCTGATCCAGCGATGTGTTCACTTGTAACCAGGGTAAACATCGGGTTACTAAGCGCAGGGCCGCGCTTAGTAACCCGATATTTACCCTGGTTACCATTGTAAAAGTAAAAAAAAAACAAAAACAGTACATACTCACATTCCGATGTCTGTCACGTCCACTGCCGTCAGCTTCCCGCACTGACTGTCAGCGCCGGCCGTAAAGCAGAGCACAGCGGTGACGTCACCGCTGTGCTCTGCTTTACGGCCGGCGCTGACAGTCAGTGCGGGAAGCTGACGGGGGCCGTGACAGACATCGGAATGTGAGTATGTACTGTATTTTTTTTTTTTTTACTTTTACAATGGTAACCAGGGTAAATATCGGGTTACTAAGCGTGGCCCTGCGCTTAGTAACCCGATATTTACCCTGGTTACCCGGGGACTTCGGCATCGTTGAAGACAGTTTCAACAATGCCGAAATCTTTCCCCTGATCGTTGGTCGCTGGAGAGAGCTGTCTGTGTGACAGCTCCCCAGCGACCACACAACGACTTACCAACAATCACGGCCAGGTCGTATCGCTGGTCGTGATCGTTGGGAAGTCGTTTAGTGTAACGGTACCTTAACATTGCTACTGATTTGGCCTTGAGTTCCCAAGATAAAAATCAACTGGGATTCCTTTTTGAAATGGCTTGTCTCAACTGAAAGAAAAGGAAACTGTCAGCAGGATTCACACCCCAAACTATATAGGCATGCAGCTCTTTCAAACACAAGTCTATTACTGGGAAATCGGTGTTTGAATTGATATGCAAATGAGGCTTAAGAGCTATTTTAGATCTGAAGCCTCTGTCACTCCAGCTCTATTCTCAGCCAAGCACCGCCTCCTCCTCTTTGATAACCTTCGTGCTGTGTGACTTCAGGCAAAGGCATCTTCGGACAAGCAGGAGATGCCGGGGAATACTGTCAGAGTGATAGGCTGAAGAGCTACTGTAGATCCGAAGCCTCTAAGATGGATTTCTCAATAATGGAGGAAAGGACCGGCCATGTAAAGGTATTGCTAGACTTTTATTAGAATTACATGCATATATAGTTTGGGGAGTGAAATCCTGCTGACAGATTCTGTTTAAGAGATTGGTAGGTAGGTGGAGGATTAATAACAAAAGATATTCCTTTTGCTGCAACCTTTCATTCATATCTGGAATATTCATTACCTCTGCAGCTTTCCTCCATGGATATAAATGAGGTTTCTGCAGCATGTCATGTGCATAATGAATGAGCCAGTAGTAAATTCTTGCAACCATTCTGTCAGAATATATTCTTCAGGGAAATTGGGGGGGGGGGGGGGGGGGAGTTCGCTGCAGAATTTGCTGTGGATTTCACCCCATGCATTGCAGTAAAATCTGCACAATACCTTCACATGTTGCAGATCTAAAATGCACACCACCAGATTATTTCCACGCTGATTTCTTGCTGTAGAGTTTGGGTGAGATTTGATTTGATTGTCTAATTTAACTGTAATGCTCAAATCTGGATATAAAATCCATGGTGTATCCGCTACCTATACTTCACTACTGATGAACCACTGGGACATGCAGCTATTGTTGAAGGGTTATGACTAGACCATGTTAGTCCTGTGGTGTTTCTAGATGCAAATGCTACTGTAGGAACATCAGCCCAAATTATTCCGTATTTTACTGTGTACATCATATGGTCTGGCCAAGATCATGTAAAAGCCAAGAATACAAAGAAACTTCAGTACTGGCCCAACAGGATATTGTGTGGTTACCAAGCAACAGAATGCTGTCTCCAGGCAACTAAGAATGTTCCTGTAGAATCTTGTACACACGTTGCTCTCTGTTCCAGTATTGGTGACAGTGCTGAGATGTCCTCATGGATCCCATCACCGTGTCTGAGGCTGTGAGACAGCAGCTGGAAGCTCTGTGCTTGAGATCCTTTCCTTGCGGTACCGGGAGCTGGGTAATTCCTCACATCCTTCATCTATAATGTCCTCATCCCTGTGGTTCTGGTTTGCTTCTCCCTTTCCATTTATACAAAGTGATGACCTGCTGTATATTCTAGTCACTTGGTCTGTTGAGCTGTGAGAATGAATCAAGGGTCTCTTTATTATCCATCTATGCCAACCTGTGCCCTTGTTGAGATTAATCGTAAGTTTATACTTCTGCTTAGAACAATTCTCACCATCTAGCTGCAAAAAGACCTTCTCCAGACACCTATTGGGATGACAGTGACCTAGATTTGGAGACCCAGGACACTCTTCGGGATCTCCTGAAGCAGCCAGGCTCACCATGGGAACCTAATGACAAGTTCAATTCTGAAGTTCAGCACCTGAGGGAACTTGCAACCAAATGTCCAGAAAACCTCACTGATCAGTTCATCTGTTCTTACTTCAAACAGCTCAGAGTAGTTGATAAAGAGGTGGGTGGATATGTGTAATCTGTATTGAATGATGGTCCCATATTAGGACCCCTACACTGTCCGATGTTTCATTGTTAAAACTTCCACCCACTGTCAGCGATGCCTCCTTCCTGGGTTTTCGAATCCTCTGAATGCAGTTGCCCATTGCTCCATTTCATCATCCACAGTGATAACTAATTGCACCTACTTGTTGGTGGCCATAGGCCCTTTTAGCCGTGTGACCTCCTAGAAGGTGTTGTGGCTTCTAATATGGTAGTCCCACAGTTTATTATATTGCATAGTAGCTCAGCAAGAAAGAGAGCACACAATGGATGTTTCTTGCAACGTTTTATATTTTAAAAAGTCAATTGCCTTTTTATAATTTTATATTTATTTTTGTCGATTGTATAGTGCCATTCATTACCACAGCACTTCACACTCATCTGTCCTCATTGGAGCTCACAGTCTACATTTCCTATCAGTAGGTCTTTGGAGTGTTGGCGGAAAATGGAGAAAACCTAAACACGGGAAGAACATGCAAACTCATTGCATATGTTCTTGGTGGAGATAGAACTTAGGACCCCAGAACTATAAAACAACAGTGCTAACGACTGGGTCACCTTTAGGCTCAAATTTTTGGTTATTGGTATAATTGTTTAAATTACATTTCTTATTAGATTGTTCAACCTTAAGGGCATAATCTATACTATTGACATTCAGTAAAAGCAATAAATTACAAAGGTTACACCGGACGATGCGTTGTTGAGAACGATGATCTTTTGTGCAAACAAAAAAATCATTTTGCTCATTCCAGTTAATTGGCAGCCTATTTAGACTGCCTAAAAAATCAGGAAACTACAGTTGTGGTCAAAACTTTGGAGACTGACAAATTTTGGTTCTGATATTCAGCATGCTACATACTAATGAAATGCTTACAATTATATTTCAGAAACCATAGAAACATTTGACTAAAAGCTCTAAAACACTGAAAAAGAAAACATTGTGAAAACCAAAATTTGCTCCAGTCTCAAAGCTTTTAGCCCGCAGCTGTTAACCAGTTAAATCCCTCTGTCAGTCACTTGTCAGTGGAATTTAACATGCCCCAGCTGGCAGTGCATCGCTTATCCCACCCATCAGTGTCCTTGTCCCGTGATCGTGGGGCGCCGATGGGTTATCATGACAGCCAGGGGTCTGCTGATGACCCCTGTTCCTGTCATCGCGATCCTCCTGTAAATGCAGGCCATTATGATTTCTGCTATACAGAAGTTCAAATAACCCGCATTTTGCCCCATTAAAAATAAAACTATTTAAAAAAAATGCACATTTGGTATCGCTGCGTTCATAAAAGTCTGACCTATGAAAATATAAAATAAATTAATCCGATCGGTAAACTGCGTGAAGAAATAAAAAAAAAAAAAAACTGAAAATGCCAGAATTAAGTTTTTGGGCAGCTGCAAAATTAAACCGCAATAGCACAAAAAAGGACTTGAAAATCCAAAAATACAGCAAAAAGGCAGAGATCCTTACTAGTGATCTCGGGTGTCCTCTGAGTATTTTTTAGTGTTCGGAGATTTAGTTTTCATCGCCTCAGCTTGATGATTTACAGCTACTAGCCAGCTTGATTACATGTGGGGATTCCCTAGCAACCAGGCAACCCCCACATGTACTTAGCCTGGCTAGTAGCTGTAAATCATTCAGCTGAGGCGATGAAAACTAAATCTCTGAGCACTAAAAAATACTCGGAGGACACCCGAGCGTGCTCAGGAAATCCCGAGTAACGAGTATAGTCGCTCATCACTAATTCTTACCTGCCCAGGCCTCCAAACATATGCACTAACAGGATGCAGCGGACCGATATAGTTAAGATGGAGGTAACACAAGTGCAGAAATACAGATGAGGCAACCACTCACAGCTTACCAATCTGTGACGGGGGTTACGAGCTTACGTATTTTGGCCAAAATATTAACTATACCTCACATTTTTATATGTGTTTTTTGCACTTTTTTCAGGGTGCAGTTGGGTCCTTTCTGTCTTGTAAACTGTGGTGTCTGTTCACATGGGATGTATTTGGATAGCGCTGGGCAGCCCGCCTGATTTAATAGAAGGGTGTAACTTCTAGGCTGTTCACACTATGGCAATGCACAGCATCCAGGTTAACAGCGCCCCATACAATTCTTTGTTGTGCATTAATATACCAAGCAATCGCCCCCTCCATGAATTGGTAGGCCGAGAGTGGTTGCCTCATCGGTATTCTTGCACCTGGGTTACCTCCATCTTAACTATATTGGTCCACTGCATCCTGTGCATTTGTTTGGAGGCCTAGGCAGGTAAGGACCAGCTGCAACATTGCAATAAGAAGTGAAACCTTGTATCTAACCAAAAATGGTATCAATAAAAACGTCAACTCAGGGCGCAAAAAAATAATCACAGCAACATCCTGAAAAATGAAAACGCTACGGATCATGGAAAATCCACATTTTTTTTCATCCCTTTATATAAAAAAAAAGAATAACCCAACAAACCTATGCATGTTTGGTATCTGCGTACTTATACTGACCTGGGGAATCCTATTACCAGGTCAGTTTTACCATATAGTGAACATCATAAGAAAAAAAATAAATAAACATAGCAGCTGTGGGATTTCACTTTTTGGGGAATGTCCAGTGCATCACATAATAAAATGAATGGTGTCATTCAAAAGTACAATTTCTCTCTCAAGAATTCAAGCCCTCAAATGGCTATGGGGACAGAAAAAATAAAACTTTATGGAAAAAAACAAGTGTGCAAAAAAAAACAGGAAAACAGGAAATTGCAAGGTCATGAAGGGGTTAAAATTACTGATCAATCTTAAGTACTATTCCAAACTGTGTCTGGTCATCCCAAACATAAATGCTTTATTTGGAGCATGTTCGTTCCCAGGTGACATTTAGGCATCTTTCATGAGGCTGCGGATCTGCAGCTGCTTTCCATGAATTTACAGTACCATGGAAAACAAAATCCGCAGTGCACATGCTGCGGAAAAAACGCATGGAAACGCAGAGGTGTTTTTTCCGTAGCATGTCAATTCTTTGTGCGGATTCCGCAGCGGTTTACACCTGCTCCATAATAGGAATCGGCAGGTGTAAAACCGCAGGTGGAATCCGCACAAAAACCACGGTAAATCCGTGAGTAATCCGCAGTACAGTTTACCTGTGGATTTGGCAAAAACATTGCGAAAAAATCCGCAACGTGTGCACATAGCCTTAATCAGGATTTGACCTGGCTGTTGTTGGATCAGAGTCTATGGGGCTCAGATTCATCAAGACCAGTGATTTCTTCATCAGTCTTGATTAGGAAATGTAGTGGAGTGAGACGTTCCTGATTCTTGAACAGGTGCATGACTGGAAGTGGACACTCAGTCTACTACGTCTTGGAGTCCTTCTCCATTGGGTGTATCCGCCCAAAAACTATGCACGTCCAAGCACACGATGACTGTCAGCACCATTGTCTATGACCCCCTCGGCTCATACGTCTGAATCCCCTTCTGAGGGGGTCTGGACGCACACTCCGACGGGACCAAGGAACGCGGGTGAAAGCACAATGTGAAAGGAGCCTATTAAAGCTCTGGCACCAGACCGACATACAGTCGGAGCTGCACATGGATTTGTCCATTTTGCGGACTCATCTGTCCTGTTTCCATGCGGCCTTTTGAATCTGACCTAGTAGTGATCACTTGCACATCTTGGTTGAATGACCTGTGCTGCTCAAATTCTTAAACTTTTATTTCCCTTGCCTCTTCACAGGTAACTGAAGTAGATGCACAACTGATTAGATTTCAGAACCTTGAAGAACTTGTGTTGAGTGCCAATAAATTAAAGACGGTGCATTCTGGTAATCTTCCAAGAAATCTTAAGGTGAACATACTAATGACCTTCTGTGGCTAATAAAGGTTTCATCACAGTAAGAAATAACAGATATTTATACTGTTATTTGTTTCAGATTTTGGAGCTATGTTCTAACCATATTTCAAGCTTAAAAGATCTAAGTATAAATCCACCTCCATTATTGCAGCATTTAGGACTTGCCTACAACAGAATTCAGTGCTCCTCAGAGAGTATATTCCTTACTGTGGATATCTGGTAGGACACTTTGGTTTATAGATGATTACATTTTTGTTATCAGAGAGGAGATACTTAATATATTAAGTATTAACATTCTATGATTCGTATTACACATATTTTGAGTGTTGTTAAACATTTTAACCAAAACTATGATTTCCTTTTGTATATTTTTTTTCTAGGCCAAATTTGGTTTCTCTTGATCTTAGTTTTAATGACCTCACTGATCTCTTTAAAGTAGTCACCCCAATCTCTACTTTACAAAATCTTCGCATTCTGGTGCTACAAGGAAATCCTCTGACATTTATCACCTCATATAGAGGCTACACTATAGATTTTCTTCCAAAGCTATGCGTTCTGGATGATATTTTAATATTACCAGATGAAAAATATAAATTCAGTGGACTGTCAAAAAAGAAAGGTGAGATGCTTAATGACCTATGGCTCATACTTACCATGTTTGCAAAGTATAACAGGAAAAATGTATCAAAATGCAACAGGCTTTACTGGTGAGGTGGATTCACTAAGTTATGGGTCAGGGTAAGGCTACGTTCACACTAGCGTTCTGCTAGTGTACGTCGCCTTAGCGTCGGGCGACGCAGCGGCGACGCACGCGTCATGCGCCCCTATGTTTAACATGGGGGACGCATGCGTTTTTGTGTGTTGCATTTTGCAACACTTGCATCTTTTTTGCCACTAGCGTCGGACCAAGAAAACGCAACAAGTTGCATTTTTCTTGCGTCCGATTTTCGGCAAAAAACGACGCACACGTCGCAAAATGCAGCGTTTTTGCGTGCGTTTTGCCGCGTTTTTGTGTGCGTCGTGCGTTGCGTCGCCGACGCAGCGGCGCGCAACGCTAGTCTGAACGTAGCCAAAGAGATTCTGCACGCTGGTCGGACAGTGGCCAGAGGCAAATCTCTCTCCTGCACTGTATTGTGCTGACCGAGCTCAGGAGCTTCTCCCAGGCTGCAGTCCTAGTGCGTCGTGCGTTGCGTCGCCGAAGCAGCGGCGCGCAACGCTAGTCTGAACGTAGCCTAAGCAACAATGTCCAAAGGTGATGGCCAAGCCGGCAGGACTTGCCTGGACATGTTGTGTATTAGGACTGCAGGGTATGCAGGCAGAAACGTGGAGCTGGAAACTCGAGAAATCATAGAGCCAGTGGTGTGGACAAACAGAGGAACTGAAGTATAGTCATCCCAAGATTCGCAGCAAACAAACGGTCAGTGTCAAAGATGTAGGCAAATGGCAAGCAAATCGTTTACTGCAAACAGAACTGATGAACATGCAAACTAGATACCATACTTGTTGCAGCAGTAATGTTGTGTGAAAAACACCAGTATAGCAGACAAGAACTTGTTATGCTTGCAGCAGACAAATGGTTAAAAGCAGATCAGCAATATTATACAATATATATACTGGACAATTGCTTGTAGAGATGATTATACACTGTTGCAGCAGCATTTTCATGTGAACAGCACCAATTTAGAAGATGAGTTGCTTATTACAGACAAATGGAAACTGCAGGTCTGTGCCAGTAAAAAAGATAGGTGATAAGCATATTGGTGAGTTCAGGGCCCATGCCTACCATACAGGCAGAGCAACTGAGCTCACTGATTAGCAGCAACGCTGTAGATGTAACATCAGTGCTACAGACAACATCGGACACCAAGAGTGCCAGCAGAGCTTTGGAACCATGAAGGATGAGTGAAGCACAGGTTTCTTTGTTTTTTGGTTTTAAATTTTGCCTCGGTACAGGAGTTTTCTGAAACTGGAAGGTGATATTATGATACAATTTACTATACTGTAGTAATTAGCAAGTTTCCCAGTCTAATTTTATAACTACACTGTGCGCACAATTATTACACAAGTGAGTATTTTGACCATATAATTTTTATGCAGATTTTTCACCTCCAAGCTGTATAAACTTGAATGCTTATTGGATGAAACAGATCAGGTGATGTGTATTTGTGTAATGAGGGAGGATGAGGCCTGAGGAGATTGCACCTTTTAACAAGGTGTGCAGAATTATTGGGCCGCTTGTTTTCCTCAGGCAAAATTGGTCAAAAAAGATTTCACTAAAGGTACCGTCACACTAGACGATATCGCTAGCGATCCGTGACGTTGCAGCGTCCTGGCTAGCGATATCGTCCAGTGTGACAGGCAGCAGCGATCAGGCCCCTGCTGTGCTGTCGCTGGTCGGGGAAGAAAGTCCAGAACTTTGTTTCGTCGCTGGACTCCCCGCTGACATCGCTGAATCGGTGTGTGTGACACCGATTCAGCGATGTCTTCGCTGGTAACCAGGGTAAACATCGGGTTACTAAGCGCAGGGCCACGCTTAGTAACCCGATGTTTACCCTGGTTACCATCGTTAAAGTAAAAAAAACAAACGCTACATACTTACCTACCGCTGTCTGTCCCCAGCGCTGTGCTTCTCTGCTCTGGCTGTGAGCACAGCGGCCGGAAAGCAGAGCGGTGACGTCACCGCTCTGCTTTCCGGCTGCCCGGCGCGGTACGGCGCGGCTGGGGACAGACAGCGGTAGGTAAGTATGTAGCGTTTGTTTTTTTTACTTTAAGACTGGGCAGAGAAATATCTGAAGACAGATTTTTCAAGCGTTTTATGGACTAATGAGATGAGTGATTCTTGATACTACAGATGGATGGGCCAGTGGCTGAACAAGTAATGGGCACAGAACTCCACTTGGACTCAGACGCCAGCAAGGTGGGGGTGGGATACTGATATATGCTGGATGAGCTGAACATTTTCAGATTGACGATGGATTCAAAATAAATTCTCAAACCTACCCCAGTTTTAGAAGATACTTTCTACAAGCAGTGGCACAGGGAAAGTCTGCATTTAAAATCAAAATAAATAAATAAAAATATTTTTATGCAGGACAATGCTCCATGGCATGCATCGAAGCACTCCACCGCTTGGCTGCTAGTAAAGGCTTTAAAGATTAAAGAATAATGATATGGTTCCCTTCCTCACTTGACATAAACCCTGAGGAGAACCTGTGGGCCCTTCTTAAATGGGAGATTTACAGTGAAGGAAGACCGTACACCGCTCTGAACAGTGACTGGGAGGCTGTCATTGGTGCTTCACATAAAGTTGATCATCAACAGATTAAGAAACTCACAGACTCCATGGATGGAAGGCTTATGTCTGTTATTGAAAAGAAGGGGCGGCTATATTGGGTACATCACTGACATATTGTTTTTTTTTTTGTCAGAAATGTATTTTTGTACATTTTGAGTTGTTTGGTGGTTATTCTGACTTTAACAGATGAAAATAAACAATTGAAATGGGAAAATTTTCATTTAGTTACCCTTAGTGTGCAGAATTATTATGTATGTGCACACGTAGAATGGAGCTCTGTGGATTTTTCTGCAACGGATTTTAGAAATCCGCAGGTAAAAGGCACTGCGTTTTACCTGCAGATTTACCACGGATTTTGTGCGGATTCCACCTGCGGTTTTACACCTGTGGATTCCTATTATGGAGCCGGTGTAAACTGCTGCGGAATCCGCACAAAGAATTGACATGCTGCGGAATGTAACCCGCAGCGTTTCCGCGCGTTTTTTTCTGCAGCGTGTGCACTGCGGATTGCGTTTTCCATAGGTTTACATTGTACTGTAAACGCATGTAAAGCTGCTGCGGACCCGCAGCAAAACCCGCAGCGTGTGCACATAGCCTAATAGTTGGCCAACAATTCTGCACACAGATATTCTTCTAAGAAAGTGAACCGCTCACTTCCTTTATTAAATATTCAGGTTTAATAACCTTTTGGATTGGCCGACAGCTCTGTAGTTGATCAAAAATACAAATTGCCAAATAATTGTGCACACAGTGTAGTTGTATTAGCGAGGCACATATACTTCTTCTCTTAATGGAAAATATATTTAAATGTATTACATAAAATTAAGTATTATATCCAAATTATGTTCTAACAATATAATGATATCTTAATAGAATTATTTTTCTATTTGCAGAAGTGCTAGAGAATAAAGCAAAGTTTTATGTGCGTATAGGAAAAGTACAAGGAATTCCAAATCCACACACTGAGCAGCAGCTCTCTGGGGACTATCCGATAACTACAGTCACTTATTCTGTATGTTATGAAGTCATTGAGGATCAGCCCAGCAGTGACCTGACACAGAACCAGGTAAGCTCCTAAATCTGAGTATTGAAGTTACTATGCGAAACCCCAGCTTGCACTTACGGTGGTCATACTGCCTCATGCTCAACCTTTGTTATCTTGAGGGCTACATTGAACTCTGAGAGATGGTCTCCAGCCACATCCAGTGCCTCCCTTCACAAAAGTGCCACTTACAGCCCACCATTACTGGTAGGGTGACAGCCAAAGCTTCCCCACAGAAAGCACACAGAGGCCTAGTGCCCCCTCCCATATAAGTTGCATAATTACATCCAATGGTCTCCACTTTACCCTCATTTAACATTTTTGTATCAAGCACACTCTCCACACTATGGATCACACTATGAACAGTATCATCCTATCTCCAGCTCACTATATTTATTCCTATATTTATACCAGCTGCTGTCTTCATCTTTTATCAGCGCCACTCCGGTCGGTCTTCAGCTGGATCGCTCCAGTGTTTACTGGGCGAGCCAAAATTCACCATTCACTGTAAGTTTGAGAGTCAGAACGAGGCTCTCATAGACTTACAATGACAGCTTATGACTGTTACCTCTGACTTCCAGTCAGTCAGAAGATGGAGTCACAACATGGCGGCACATGACCAGACCAAAACGAGAAGAGCAGAACACAGCAGCTGGTGAGTATAACATTAGGGACAGCAAACTTACATTAGTTGCACCACTCCAGCACTAAATAAAAACCTAAAATGCTTAAATTGTGCTTTAAACACGTACAGCACACGAATGGCATCTGTGTGCTGTGCTTGTTGTTCATGGTCCCATAGACTTGTTTTGAACCTTTTCCTCTGCCTGAAAAAGACATGTGAATAGCAACATAGATAAGACACTTGTATCCGTGAAAAAAATTGATGCAACATGGACGTGTGAATGAGGCCTTAATACGTCTCAAAGAAAAGGATCTCGCTAGATATTGCGCTTACTGTAAAATGAACTAAAACCTGATTGGCTAATGTCATATGGATCGCCCCCACGTCAGGGCAATGGGGTACTCAGTACCGGGCCCCTTCTGTAGTCGGTGGGGATGTCACGGTGGCTAGACCCGGTCCGTGGCCCTTTGAGGGGCGTCCAATAAAAGGACAACAGTTTATAGGATAGTGTTCGTGACGCCACCTGTGGTATTCGGTCAGGGTGACCGACGCTGCTTAGGGGTCCACTGAGGTGATGTTATGGCAGCTAGATGGTATACCTTCCTACAGGTGAAGTATGTTCCCAGGGCTTCCCAGAGTGTAGATGGTGGATGGTGCAAGGCGCAGTGAATAACGAGGACACAAGGGTGCAGTCTCTTTACCTTTACTGAAGGCTTCAGCATCCACAGTCCAGGGTAGGGACCACAGGGTAGGCAGAGTCTGGCCGGTCTGAAGGCAAATCCAGAGTCCCCAGTAGGAATTCAATAGCCTTCCCCTAGCGCAGAGTAACACAGTAGGTCCCTACTTGCATAAGCTCCAATAAGGTCCTCACTGTTATTACTCCTCTCTGTCCCCCAGCTGGTGTGGATAGTACAAACCCGTATGACTGATGGCCTGAGCCTTTTTATAGGGACCCTAGAGACGCCCCGGCCCCCACAAGTTGCCACTGTGTCTTCTTAGGTATAAGGGTATGTGCACACGTCAGGTTTTTTTCCTGACAAAATCCGGAGAATTCTGGCAGAAAATCGCGTTTTTTTCCGCGCGGATTTTTCGCGGTTTTTGCGCGTTTTTTTGCGCGGATTTTTTTCGGATTTTTTGCGGAATTTTTGCTTTTTTTTTTTTTTCCTGAAAGTCATTTTGGCTTAGAAAACCGCAAAAAATCCGCAAAAAGAATGAGCATGTCCATTTTTTTTGCGGAATGCATTTTTTTTGCAGTAAAAAACGCATCCATCTGAACAAAAAATCCGGAATGCATTCTAAATGATAGGATGCATATTTTTAGGGTTTTTGATGCGGAATTATAGCGTTTTTATAGCGAAATTCCGCAAAAAAAACGCTAAAAATCCGGACGTGTGCACATAGCCTTAAGGTCGGGCAGCTAACGTGGAATTAACTGTCCTGCCAGTCTCTGAAGTAACGGCATAGAGCTCTTTACTCCCTCAGTGTTCTGGCTACCGGATCTGCGCTTCAGATGGAGGCAGCCTGCTTCTAGCTGGTCTCCCACTGATGTTTCACTCCTGTTGCTATGACTTATTTTCTCACTCACTACAGCACAATTCTCTTCGTGTCCTTTCCTGGGATGCTGCCGCATGGGATGCAGGCGCAGCTCCGTGTACCCTCATCCTCTTCAGACCACAGTCTGGATCTGACTGGAGATCATTCCAATAAACACCTACAAATAATGGCAACACACAAGAAAAGGAAATCATAAAAGGTATAACTTTATTTAAAGCAGATAAAAAGAAAGGACTTAGTAATAAAATACAATACAGGTGAGGGTCACATGAACAGGAAAAAGAGAGGTGGAAAACGCCTGGAAAAAGTATGTATATATATATACAAAAATCCCAATTTCATAATGATAGTCCGGGCCAGAGCACACAAACATAAGGTGCCCCCAGACAAATCAAATAAGCTCCATAGGATACATATATGAACCGGAGGAAGAAGGAGCATACAGTATGAGTTAATTTAAACAAGTGTCTTTATTAAAACAAAAATATTAAAATAGTCATACATTTCATAAATGGGCATAACCCAGTCAAGCACAGAGAGGAGGACTACCCCCCGTTACCCCCACATGTCCATACATAGACCATAACAGAGGGGGCATAGAGAAAAAAAGCCCCACATAGAAAACAAAGTGATAGGCAAGCCTAAATATATCTGGGCCAGTACAATAGCCAAGGAACAGGCTATGCTGGTGATAATATGTGGTGCATAGTAGCGTTATAAATATCAGAGATAGGCTTACCAGTGGAGGGCACAGGAGGGGGGTCCCGCCGGAAGAGAAAAACGCCCCGACGCGCGTTTCGCGGCTCTGAAGCTGCCATAACATCAAACCAGCGGACGCCTTAAAGCAGCGTCAGTCACCCTGACCGAATACTACAGGTGGCGTCACGAACATTCCCTTTAAAGACCTTTCCCTTTTAAAACGGACGTCCCAGGACCATGGACCGGGTCAGCCACCGTGACATCCACCTGTGAACCGAAGGACCTGTACCGAGTAACCCACTGCCCTTGGGGGCGATCCATAGTAATAACTCTGGAACACGTCAACATATCCCAGTGATTTTGAGATTGTTTTGTTCGTGGCACATTATACTTTATGATATTGGTAAATTTAGGTTGAAATGTTTTGTGTTTATAAAAACATATCAGAAATTTGACAAAAAATGTAAAAAAAATTAGCAATTTTCAAACTTTGAATGATTATCCCTTTAATCCAGATGGTCATATCACAGCAAAACATTAATAAATAACATTTCCCTCATGTCTGCTTTACATCAGTACCATTTGTAAACTGTTATTTTATTTTGTTAGCTTTTTAGGAGGTTTAAATTTATTTTTTTAGGGAACTATCCAGGTTTGAAGTGACTTTGAGGGTCTTATATATTGGCAAACCCCCAAAAGTGAAACCATTTGAAAAACAACACATCTTGACATCCTGAAAAATGAATGCTGACAGGTAGTTTATCAATCATTCAGGTACTTTTCAGGAATTAATACAAAGTGACATGACAGGAATGAAAATGTGTATTTTTACCATCTAAATGCTGTTAACTTCTGAAAAGGCCGCTACAGCCGGCAGACTCTAAGGCCGTTATTTGGCCGTGGACTGCCATGGCAAACATCAGGACCACATAATCATGATCTCAGGGTGCCAATGGGGATACAGAGGAAGCCCCCACACCTTTAACCATTTATATTGATATAGTCACTATTGACAGCAGCATCTAAAGGGGTTCAACAGATATGGACGATGCCGACACTGATCGTGGCTGATGCAGCAAGTTGTCAGCTATAGTGTCCAGCCGGCAGCTGCTGGATTGTCACCTGTATGGGGAGGCTATTATCTTATATCTCAGGTCTGTAAAAAGACGTCTTGTTGGTCATTAAGGGGTTACACAAACCACACGTGATACAAAGGATTTGTGATTATATGCAAGAATGACACACATTGTGTTAAATCACACAAATCCTAAAAGCTATTGAACTGCAAAAAAAGCTTATTGCTTACTATGTCTGTGCTGGTATTACTTGTATATAGTTGTTTATATTAGTATTATTTAGTCTATGTGAAAATTCATGTTTATATAACTTACTGGGTGTGTTCATTTTATTTTTAGTCTAACATGTGCAACCGGCTGCAGCAGATGACCACCGAAGGGCAAGTACAACATAACCCACTGAACCTTCACACCGGTAACTTATTCTGTGTTGACAGTGTGAAAAACGGCAATGTGCGTGGGTGAACAGTGCTATATTTATAGATGATTTTACTGAAGTGAAAAAATGATGCACTCTACATATGTAATGTGACAAAAAAACAGGCAGTATTATTTATCATAAATGTAAATATGCAATTTGCCTATAATTTGTCTGTTTCTTACTCCTATAATTCGTTTTTGCATTTCTTATACTTAGAACTCATCTGCCTGTTTCTATTTCTTAATCTGTATTATAGGGAACCTATGACCAAGTTTAAACTAAAGCCACCACCTTTAACCAGTCTATTAACGCAGCCCATATAAAAGCGGCAAACTCCCCCTATATGTCCCCCAAAATATCTTGTATAAATCTTGTGCGATTTGCTAATCAGCTTACATAATAGCTGAAAGATGCGCCAAATTCATTGAGATGTGTACACTTCTTAATTAATTTGGCGCATCTTACACCAGCACACTTTTCATGAAGATAGGCATCAAAAATGGCACCTGTATGTCAATCATGTATTTTTTTCATACATTTTATTTATTGAAGAGAGTAAGGCCGGCTTCACACTTGCGAGTTTTACGGACGTAAGAGCGCAGAAACTACGTCCGTAAAACTCGCAAAAAATACGGCACAATTATTCTCTATGCCCCTGCTCCTATCTGCCGTATTTTACTGATCAGTATTATACGGCTTTCTACGGCCGTACAAAATCGCAGCATGCTGCGTTTTGTCACCGTACTGAGCAAGAAATACGCCAATGAAAGTCTATGGAAGCGTGAAAAATACGGATTACACACGGACAAGCAGTGTGACTTGCGAGAAATACGCAGCGCTGTTAGAGAGAAAAGCCGGTAATTCAGTGCGGTGTACAGTAAAATCACACTGACAGCTTACAGTAGAATAGGTAGAATAAATGTGTACACATAGAATAGGTATATATATATATATATATATATATATATATATATATATATGTCAGTGAGACACATACCGGTATATGTATATATATTAATATTTATTCCAGCGCTATACAGCTTGAAAGCCGGTAATTCAATTACCGGCTTTTTCTTTCTCCTTCCTAAAACCCGACATGATTTGAGACATGGTTTACATACAGTAAACCATGTCTTCTCTCCATTTTTTTTGCAGATTCCACACTACTAATGTCAGTAATGTGTATCTGCAAAATTTGGCCGTTCTAGCTCTTAAAATAAAGGGTTAAATGGCGGAAAAAATTGGCGTGGGCTCCCGCGCAATTTTCTCCGCCAGAGTAGTAAAGCCAGTGACTGAGGGCAGATATTAATAGCCTGGAGAGGGTCCACGGTTATTGGCCCCCCCCTGGCTAAAAATATCTGCCCCCAGCCACCCCAGAACAGGCACATCTGGAAGATGCGCCTATTCTGGCACTTGGCCAGTCTCTTCCCATTCCCGTGTAGCGGTGGGATATGGGGTAATGAAGGGTTAATGCCACCTTGCTATTGTAAGGTGACATTAAGCCTAATTAATAATGGAGAGGCGTCAATTATGACACCTATCTATTATTAATCCAATTGTAGTAAAGGGTTAAATAAAACACAAACACATTATTTAAAATTATTTTAATGAAATAAAAACAATGGTTGTTGGAGTATTTTATTCTACGCCCAATCCAGTCACTGAAGACCCTCCTTCTGTGAAAGAAAAAACATAATAAGCCAACAATATACTTACCCTCCGCAGATCTGTAACGTCCAACGATGTAAATCCTTCTGAAGGGGTTAAAACATTTTGCAGCAAGGAGTTCCGCTAATGCAGGCTGCTCCTTGCTGCAAAACCCCGGGGAATGAGGCTAAATATAGATCAATGATCTATATTTAGCTTCATTTGCGGTGAGGCGCCCTCTGCTGGATGTTCATAGATCGTGGGAACTTACCTAGAAAGCTCCCAGGTTTTGCATTGTTGGCTTATTATGTTTTTTCTTTCACAGAACGAGGGTCTTCAGTGACTGGATTGGGCGTAGAATAAAATACTCCAACAACCATTGTTTTTATTTCATTAAAATAATTTTAAATAATGTGTTTGTGTTTTATTTAACCCTTTACTACAATTGGATTAATAATGGATAGGTGTCATAATTGACGCCTCTCCATTATTAATTAGGCTTCATGTCCCCTTACAATAGCAAGGTGGCATTAACCCTTCATTACCCCATATCCCACCACTACACGGGAATGGGAAGAGAGTGGCCAAGTGCCAGAATAGGCGCATCTTCCAGATGTGCCTGTTCTGGGGTGGCTGGGGGCAGATATTTTTAGCCAGGGGGGGGCCAATAACCGTGGACCCTCTCCAGGCTATTAATATCTGCCCTCAGTCACTGGCTTTACTACTCTGGCGGAGAAAATTGCGCGGGAGCCCACGCCAATTTTTTCCGCCATTTAACCCTTTATTTTAAGAGCTAGAACGGCCAAATTTTGCAGATACACACTACTGACATTAGTAGTGTGGAATCTGCAAAAAAAATGGAGAGAAGACATGGCTTACTGTATGTAAACCATGTCTCAAATCATTTCTTCTTGAGTCCAAGAAGAGGTTTTTACATGTACCCATTCAGATGGAGACGTTTATTCTCAGTGAGGTAGGTCAAGCATAGGACCTCGTATAAGAGAGATGCCTTAACGTGGCTACGAGGTACACATAAAATTGGCCATTTTTGTGCGCTAAAAGCTCTCATTTTTCATATTTCTAGTGCAGTAATGCAGTTCAAATTTCGTTTTTTCAAGTTCGCATGTTTTGGCGCTGCAGTGTGCTGCCCTATTTATTTAACTATATACGAGTTGGCGACTCTGGGTTCAGCACCTGTTCACACTCAGTCTATGTTTGGATGTGCAGGTCAGGTTTTTGAAATGTATTCTCTAGCCTTCTGATCGTGCACTCCCCGCCTCCTAGCTTCAGGTGTTTTAATTATAGTAGGTCCAATACCCCTCCACATAGAGAGAGAATTTGAGTCCAAGAAGAGGTTTTTACATGTACCCATTCAGATGGAGACGTTTATTCTCAGTGAGGTAGGTCAAGCATAGGACCTCGTATAAGAGAGATGCCTTAACGTGGCTACGAGGTACACATAAAATTGGCCATTTTTGTGCGCTAAAAGCGCTCATTTTTCATATTTCTAGTGCAGTAATGCAGTTCAAATTTCGTTTTTTCAAGTTCGCATGTTTTGGCGCTGCAGTGTGCTGCCCTATTTATTTAACTATATACGAGTTGGCGACTCTGGGTTCAGCACCTGTTCACACTCAGTCTATGTTTGGATGTGCAGGTCAGGTTTTTGAAATGTATTCTCTAGCCTTCTGATCATGCACTCCCCGCCTCCTAGCTTCAGGTGTTTTAATTATAGTAGGTCCAATACCCCTCCACATAGAGAGAGAATTTGAGTCCAAGAAGAGGTTTTTACATGTACCCATTCAGATGGAGACGTTTATTCTCAGTGAGGTAGGTCAAGCATAGGACCTCATATAAGAGAGATGCCTTAACGTGGCTACGAGGTACACATAAAATTGGCCATTTTTGTGCGCTAAAAGCTCTCATTTTTCATATTTCTAGTGCAGTAATGCAGTTCAAATTTCGTTTTTTCAAGTTCGCATGTTTTGGCGCTGCAGTGTGCTGCCCTATTTATTTAACATGTCTCAAATCATGTCGGGTTTTAGAAAGGAGAAAGAAAAAGCCGGTAATTGAATTACCGGCTTTCAAGCTGTATAGCGCTGGAAAAAATATTAATATATATACATATATGTGTCTACTGACATATATATATATATATATATATATATATATATATATATATATATATATATATATATATATATACAGTATATATATATATATTTTTTTCTTTTTGGGACACATGGATCACTTCTATAGCGGTATGTTGGTTTTGCAAGCCTGCGAGAAAACCACGCAGTACGGATGCCATACGGATTACATACGGAGGATGCCATGCGCACAAAACGCTGACACACCCTGCCTACGGAGGAGCTACGGACCACTATTTTCGGGACATTTCAGCGTATTACGGCCGTAATATACGGACCGTATTTTCATACGCTGAGTGTGAAGCCAGCCTAATACAACAAACAGAAAAGAAAAAGAAAGGTAAAAGGAATCTTGTTCCTTGTTTATACCAACGAAGGTGACGGGCACAAGGGGGCATTCTTTGCGTCTGGAGGAGAGAAGGTTTTTCCACCAACATAGAAGAGGATTCTTTACTGTTAGGGCAGTGAGAATCTGGAATTGCTTGCCTGAGGAGGTGGTGATGGCGAACTCAGTCGAGGGGTTCAAGAGAGACCTGGATGTCTTCCTGGAGCAGAACAATATTGTATCATACAATTAGGTTCTGTAGAAGGACGTAGATCTGGGGATTTATTATGATGGAATATAGGCTGAACTGGATGGACAAATGTCTTTTTTCGGCCTTACTAACTATGTTACTATGAATCTGTAATCATAACTACAAAAATAGTGAGATTCTACAAGATCGCGTATAATGTTACATCATACCAGAGTAGTAGTTTAACGTTATATAATGAGAACTCATATATTCAAAATATTATCCATGAAGTATTACTAAAAAAGAAGAGAAAAAGATGGAAAAGAGGAGTAATAAGAAAGAAAGAAGAACAAGATGAGGTGAGACCAGGGGAGGGGATCAATTTGAATTTCAAAAGTAGATTCAGTAATCAATCAATCAGATCAGTAGCACTGGAGGATATTTAGTAGAATCTTTAAACATGAGCCAACTTTGCCAGGTTCTATAAAATCTATCAGAATTAGTTTTATGAGCTGAGAATGTTTCAATTCTACAAAAAAAGTCCATCTGAGTCCCTCTCTTGAATAGATGGGACAGTCTTGGTGCTCTACTTTTAGGAATGATAGAGCAGATAGCTGACAAGCAATGTCTCAATGAACCCCTTTTAATGGATTTAAAAGAACCTGGAATCATAGCGAGAAGTTTGATCTGAGGGGATTTAGACACCTCCTCCCCAGAAATATGTTTGTACACATCATCAAAAATTTTGTTCCCAAGTTGACAGATTGAAGGATATTCCTACCAGATATGGTGCATGATTCCATCCGCAGTTTCGCATTTCCATCACTTTTGGGAGACTAAGGGATAAACTCAATTTAGAACCTGTAGATAGAACCAATATCTAGTGATGTTTCTGTAGTTTTTCTTCTTGCGCCCTACATGCCATAAGTAGTCTGTATAAAAGAAGGCCTTATTCCACTGCTCCTCTGAGAAAACTATCCCAATCTCTTTCACCCAATCTTTTACAAACCAAATTGATTCCTCTTTAGGATGAGAGGGAATGAGTAAATTTAAGAGCTGATGTGATTGGATGTGGAATTCTGGAGTAAGAAGGAGTCAAAAGGAATAAAGTAAGATCTGAGCACTGAGACTGTCTGGAAGGTTGAAATATGATTCTAGTTGTAGATATGATGAGTAGGGTTGAGCGAAACGGGTCGTTCATTTTCAAAAGTCGCCGACTTTTGGCAAAGTCTGGTTTCATGAAACCCGATCCGACCCCTGTGCGGGGTCGGCCATGCGGTACGCGACTTTCGCGCCAAAGTCGCGTTTCAATGACGCGAAAAGCGCCATTTCTCAGCCAATGAAGGTAAACGCAGAGTGTGGGCAGCGTGATGACATAGGTCCTGGTCCCCACCATCTTAGAGAAGGGCATTGCAGTGATTGGCTTGCTGTCTGCGGCGTCACAGGGGCTATAAAGGGGAGTTCCCGCCGACCGCCATGTTACTGCTGCTGATCTGAGCTTAGGGAGAGGTTGCTGCCGCTTCGTCAGAAGCAGGGATAGCGTTAGGCAGGGTCCATTAACCACCAAACCGCTTGTGCTGTAGCGATTTCCACTGCCCAACACCACCTTCGGTGTGCAGGGACAGTGGAAGCTACATTTTTTTTTTTTTCCCCCTCAGCGCTGTAGCTCATTGGGCTGCCCTAGAAGGCTCCCTGATAGCTGCATTGCTGTGTGTACGCCGCTGTGCAAACCAACTGCTTTTTTCAAAGCACAAATCCTCTTGTTCCTTCCTTTCTGCACAGCTATCTTTTTGGTTTGTACACACTTTTTATTTAATTTGTGCATCAGTCCACTCCTTATTGCTGCCTGCCATACCTGGCTGAGATTACTGCAGGGAGATAGTAATTGAAGGACACTCCCTGTTTTTTTTTTTTTTTTTGTGGGAGATTAAGATTGACATTTCTGCTAGAGTGCCATCCCTGTCTGTGTCATCTCTCACTCAGTGGGCCATAGAAAGCCTATTTATTTTTTTGCTTGATTTGGGTTATAAAATCTACCTGAAAAAATCACTACATCAATCAGTGGGAGAAAAATATTGGCCTCAGGGCTTGTGTGCCACTCTTGACTCCTGTGTGCATCATCACTTACTCAGTGGGCCATAGAAAGCCTATTTATTTTTTTGCTTGATTTTGGTTCTAAAATCTACCTGAAAAAATCACTACATCAATCAGTGGGAGAAAAATATTGGCCTCAGGGCTTGTGTGCCACTCCTGACTCCTGTGTGCATCATCACTCACTCAGTGGGCCATAGAAAGCCCATTTTTTTTTTTTTTTTTTGCTTTATTTGGGTTCTAAATTCTACCTGAAAAAATCAATAAATCAATCAGTGGCAGATTAATATTGGCCTTTGGGCTTGTGTGCCAGTCCTAAGCGTGCCATCTCTCTCTCTCAGATAGTGGGCCATAGAAAGCCTATTTATTTTATTTTTTTTTTATTGGGTTTATAAATTTTCCCTGGAAAAAAAAAAAAAAGTGGGAGATTAATATTGGCCTCTGGGCTTGTGTGCCAGTCCTGAGCGTGCCATCTCTCTCACAAATAGTGGGCCATAGAAAGCCTATTTATTTATTTTTTTTTTGGTTTTATAAATTCTCCCTTAAAAAAAAAAAGGGAGATTAATATTGGCCTTTGGGCTTGTGTGCCAGTCCTAAGCGTGCCATCTCTCTCTGTCTCTCAGATAGTGGGCCATAGAAAGCCTATTTATTATTTTTTTTATTGGGTTTATAAATTTTCCCTGGAACAAAAAAAAAAAGTGGGAGATAAATATTGGCCTCTGGGCTTGTGTGCCACTCCTGACTCCTGTGTGCGTCATCTCTCACTCAGTGGGCCATAGAAAGCCTTTTTTTGTTTTATTTGTTTTCTAAATTCTCCCTGAAAAAATCATTTTATTTTCTTTGGTTTCTAAATTCTTCCTGAAAAAATCATTTTATTCTATTTTTTTTTTTTTTCCTAAAGTCTCCCTGAAAAAAAAAAAAAAAAAAAACAAATCAGTGGGAGATTAATATTGCCCTTTCTGCTTGTGTGCCAGTCTTGACTCCTGGGTGTGCCATCTCTCTCTCTCTCTCTCCAATTGTGGGCCATAGAAAGCCTATTATTTTTTTAGCTTGATTTGGGTTCCAAAATCTACCTGAAAAAATCACTACATCAATCAGTGGGAGATAAATATTGGCCTCTGGGCTTGTGTGCCACTCCTGACTCCTGTGTGCGTCATCTCTCACTCAGTGGGCCATAGAAAGCCTTTTTTTGTTTTATTTGTTTTCTAAATTCTCCCTGAAAAAATCATTTTATTTTATTTGGTTTCTAAATTCTTCCTGAAAAAATCATTTTATTCTATTATTTTTTTTTTCCTAAAGTCTCCCTTAAAAAAAAAAAAAAAATCAAATCAGTGGGAGATTAATATTTACATTTGTGCTTCAGTGACAGTCCTGCGTGTGTGGCATCTCTCATTTGTTGCCACCAACAACAGAGTGTGTAACATTGTGCCTGATTTTCGTTGTGGTCTCACTCACCTGTAAAGGGGTAGCTAAATCATACTGAAGTTATAGCTCACCGTGTAATTTGTGTGACAGCAACAAATACCGTTAGTTTGTTTACGTTTTTAAAACAATGAGGAAGTATGGTGGAAGAGGTCGTGGCCGGGGGCGTTCATTGTCAGCTGGTAATGAGGGTAGTGGTAGTGGTGGAGCATCAGCTGGTCGTGGGAAAAAAAATATTGCACCTAAGTCTGGAGCTGTGGAGCCAGGTTCGTCGTCTGGCTACACAAGGCCTCGAACGCTCCCTTTTCTGGGAGTAGGAAAACCGCTTTTAAAGCCGGAGCAGCAAGAGCAAGTTTTGGCTTATCTTGCTGACTCAGCCTCTAGCTCTTTTGCCTCCTCTCGTGAAACTGGTAAATGTCAAAGCAGCGCGTCGTTAGTGGATGTTCACGGTCAGGGACAAGTCGCTTACTTGTCCTCTTCAGCAAAAACAACAACAGAGAAGAATGCAGCAGGCGACACAACGGGTTACTCCATGGAGCTCTTTACACATACCGTCCCTGGCTTAGAAAGTGAAGCAGTTAACAGTCCATGCCCATTACAAGTTGAATCTGACATGGAGTGCACTGATGCACAGCCACAGCCAGACTACTATGCTGGTCCTTTGACTCAGACCACAACATTGCCCTTGCAGGGTGCTGATCAAGAATCAGACCCTGATGAGACTATGTTGCCCCATCACGAACGCTATACCACCGACCGACACGGTGACACAGACGAAGTTGCACACGAGCTACAAGAAGAGGTAATAGATGACCCAGTTCTTGACCCCGATTGGCAGCCATTGGGGGAACAGGGTGCAGGCGGCAGCAGTTCTGAAGCGGAGGAGGAGGGGCCGCAGCAGGCATCAACATCGCAACAGGTTCCATCTGCCGGGCCCGTATCTTGCCCAAAACGCGTGGCAAAGCCAAAACCTGTTGGAGGACAGCGTGGCCATCCGGTTAAAGCTCAGTCTGCAATGCCTGAAAAGGTATCCGATGCTAGAAAGAGTGCAGTCTGGCATTTTTTTAAACAACATCCAATTGATCAGCGCAAAGTCATCTGTCAAAAATGTTCAACTACCTTAAGCAGAGGACAGAATCTGAAAAGTCTCAATACAAGTTGCATGCATAGACATTTAACCACCATGCATTTGCAAGCCTGGACTAACTACCAAACGTCCCTTAAGGTTGTAGCACCCTCGGCCAATGAAGCTAGTCAGCAACGCAACATCCCTTCCGGCAGTGTAGGGCCACCATTTTCCGCACCACCTGCAGTATCTGTGCAGGTTTCTTTGCCAGGCCAAAGCAGTCAGGGTCAGGGAATCACCAGTTTCGTAGTAGGAAACACTGCATCTAGGGCACCGGTGGCAACAATACCATCTCCCACCGTCTCTCAGTCTGCCATGTCCACCGGCACCCCCGCTAGTTCCACGATCTCCAGCTCTCCAGTCCAGCTCACCCTACATGAGACTATGGTTAGAAAAAGGAAGTACTTAGCCTCGCATCCGCGTACACAGGGTTTGAACGCACACATAGCTAGACTAATCTCGTTAGAGATGATGCCCTACCGGTTAGTTGAAAGCGAAGCTTTCAAAGCCCTGATGGACTACGCTGTACCACGCTACGAGCTACCCAGTCGACACTTTTTTTCCAGAAAAGCCATCCCAGCCCTCCACCAGCATGTTAAAGAGCGCATCGTCCATGCACTCAGGCAATCTGTGAGCACAAAGGTGCACCTGACAACAGATGCATGGACCAGTAGGCATGGCCAGGGACGTTACGTGTCCATCACGGCACACTGGGTAAATGTGGTGGATGCAGGGTCCACAGGGGACAGCAAGTTTGGGACAGTTCTGCCTAGCCCACGGTCTAGGAAACAATTGGCTGTAGCCGTTCGCACCCCCTCCTCCTCCTCTTCGTCCTCCTGCAGAAGCGAGAGCTCGTCCACAGACCGCAGTCGCACAACCACTCCATCCGCAGCTGCCACTGTTGCACACCAGGTCTCCCATTATGGGGCAGCTACTGGCAAACGTCAGCAGGTTGTATTGGCTATGAAGTGTTTGGGCGACAACAGACACACCGCGGAAGTTCTGTCCGAGTTCTTGCAGAAAGAAACGCAGTCGTGGCTGGGCACTGTAGATCTTGATGCAGGCAAGGTAGTGAGTGATAACGGAAGGAATTTCATGGCTGCCATCTCCCTTTCCCAACTGAAACACATTCCTTGCCTGGCTCACACCTTAAACCTGGTGGTGCAGTGCTTCCTGAAAAGTTATCCGGGGTTATCCGACCTGCTCCTCAAAGTGCGTGGACTTTGCTCACATATCCGCCGTTCGCCCGTACACTCCAGCCGTATGCAGACCTATCAGCGTTCTTTGAACCTTCCCCAGCATCGCCTAATCATAGACGTTGCAACAAGGTGGAACTCAACACTGCACATGCTTCAGAGACTGTGTGAACAGAGGCGGGCTGTTATGTTTTTGTGGGAGGATACACATACACGGGCAGGCAGTAGGATGGCAGACATGGAGTTGTCAGGTGTGCAGTGGTCGAAGATTCAAGACATGTGTCAAGTCCTTCAGTGTTTTGAGGAATGCACACGGCTGGTTAGTGCAGACAACGCCATAATAAGCATGAGCATCCCCCTAATGCGTCTGCTGATGCAAAGTTTGACGCACATAAAGGATCAGGCGTCTGCAGCTGAGGAAGAGGAAAGCCTTGATGACAGTCAGCCATTGTCTGGCCAGGGCAGTGTACAGGACGAGGTAGCGGGCAAAGAGGAGGAGGAGGACGAGGAGGATGATGGGGATGATTATATTTTTAATGAGGAAGCTTTTCCGGGGCCACTGGAAATTGGTGGCGCGGCAAGGCCGGGTTCTGGTTTTTTGAGGGACACAAGTGACGTGGATTTGCCTGAAACTGCCCCTCAACCAAGCACAACCGCAGATTTGAGAACTGGAACTTTGGCCCACATGGCGGATTATGCCTTACGTATCCTCAAAAGGGATACACGCATAACTAAAATGATGAATGATGACGATTACTGGTTGGCCTGCCTCCTTGATCCTCGCTATAAAGGCAAATTGCAAAATATAATGCCACATGAGAACTTGGAACTAATATTAGCAACCAAACAATCAACTCTTGTTGACCGTTTGCTTCTGGCATTCCCTGCACACAGCGCCCGTGATCGTTCTCACACGAGCTGCAGGGGCCAGCAGACCAGAGGAGTTAGAGGGGCAGAAATCAGAAGTGGCGTTGGCCAGAGGGGTTTTCTGACCAGGTTGTGGAGTGATTTTGCTATGACCGCAGACAGGACAGGTACTGCAGCATCAATTCAAAGTGACAGGAGACAACATTTGTCCAGTATGGTTACAAACTATTTTTCATCCCTTATCGATGTTCTCCCTCAACCGTCATTCCCATTTGATTACTGGGCATCAAAATTAGACACCTGGCCAGAATTGGCAGAATATGCATTGCAGGAGCTTGCTTGCCCGGCAGCTAGTGTCCTATCAGAAAGAGTATTCAGTGCTGCAGGTTCAATACTAACAGAAAAAAGGACTCGTCTGGCTACCCAAAATGTAGATGATCTAACCTTCATTAAAATGAACCACAACTGGATTTTGAAATCTTTTGCCCCACCTTGCCCGGCTGACACCTAGCTTTCCTATGAAAAGGTCTTGCCTGTGGACTATTCTGAATGCCTTTTCCAATCTCGTAATTTTCTGCACCTGATTGTCCAGCATACGACATGTTTACACCTCACTAAATGGCCAAACTCCCCACACGGGGCCGTGGTATCGACACTTGGCGACAGCACCCGTGAGAGTGCAGTTTGTCTGAAGAGGTGGGTGAGCCCGCTTTTGGTCGACGGCACTGCCACTGGGTCCCTCCTAGTACAATAAAGTGTCTCTGGCGGTGGTGGTGCGCACCCAACGTCAGAAACACCGTTGTAATATGAGGGGCCCTGGGCCTGTACCGCCGGCCACAAGACAGTTTCCCCCCACCCCAGCTCAAACAGTGCTCTACCACTTGCAAAATTATCTCACAGCTCCACCAATGTTTAGTCTATGCGCTGACATCCTTCAATGCCTGCCACTGACAATACCATTGTATTGACATTTTTGTTATGTTAGGCCTTCGATGCCTGTCTGTGGTCACTCCTTCCACTAGGCCTCCACTGACCACACCACTGCTGCCCGTGTACCCCTGTAACCAATTTAAAATTGCCTACAGCCATGTGTTATTATTTTAGGCCTTCGATGCCTGTCTGCGGTGACTTCTTCCACTAGGCCTCCACTGACCACACCACTGCTGCCCGTGTACCCCTGTAACCAATTTAAAATTGCCTACAGCCATGTGTTATTATTTTAGGCCTTCGATGCCTGTCTGCGGTGACTCCTTCCACTAGGCCTCCACTGACCACACCACTGCTGCCCGTGTACCCCTGGAACCAATTTAAAATTGCCTACAGCCATGTGTTATTATTTTAGGCCTTCGATGCCTGTCTGCGGTCACTCCTTCCACTAGGCCTCCACTGACCACACCACTGCTGCCCGTGTACCCCTGTAACCAATTTAAAATTGCCTACAGCCATGTGTTATTATTTTAGGCCTTCGATGCCTGTCTGCGGTCACTCCTTCCACTAGGCCTCCACTGACCACACCACTGCTGCCCGTGTACCCCTGGAACCAATTTAAAATTGCCTACAGCCATGTGTTATTATTTTAGGCCTTCGATGCCTGTCTGCGGTCACTCCTTCCACTAGGCCTCCACTGACCACACCACTGCTGCCCATGTACCCCTGGAACCAACATCAGAAAATATAAAAATAAGTATTTTGCTTATAAAAAAGAAAATACTGGAAAGATATCAAATGCAGACATTTTAACATTAAAAACAAACACATACAACAAAAATCTGGTACAGTACTAAAAATGGCCACCAGCTACAATAACTTTCTCCTGCAAGTAGTTAACTGAAATGTTTTTTCAATTTTAAACACAAATATGGCATCCACCGAGTGTTGTCCTGTCGCGTCTTCTTTATATTATTGCCAAGAAGATGCAAAACAATGAAAATAATAAAATCATTATTTACCAAAAAAATAGAGTAAGTCAAAACCACATTGCAAATAAACATTCATTACAAATAAAGAAGCAGGGCGCGTCCGAGGGTGAGTATATACCTAATAAGAATATAATCACCCTCGGACGCGCCCTGCTTCTTTCCGACAGCCTTCCTTCCTAAGAATCAGCCCTTCCGTGGTGTAGAGAGAGGGTTTGTTACACTCCAAGGTGTTCCCCAGGTTGCCTTTCCTGAGCTTCGATCTTCCGGCTCTCGTTTAGTAGTTGTTGGAAACTACGCTGCATTGGGCCTATAAATTGGGTATGGGGTGTAGAGAGATGGTGTGTTCCACTCCAAGGTGTTCCCCAGGTTGCCTTTCCTGAGCTTCGATCTTCCGGCTCTCGTTTAGTAGTTGTTGGAAACTACGCTGCATTAGGCCTACAAATTGGGTATGGGGTGTAGAGAGATGGTGTGTTCCACTGTAGAGAGATGGTGTGTTCCACTCCAAGGTGTTCCCCAGGTTTCCTCGCCAATGCTTCGATCATCATGCTCTCGTTTAGTAGTTGTTGGAAACTACGCTGCATTAGACCTACAAATTGGGTATGGGGTGTAGAGAGATGGTGTGTTCCACTCCAAGGTGTTCTCCAGGTTGCCTTTCCTGAACTTCTATCTTCAGGCTCTCATTAAATTGTGGTTAAACGGAACAACTGCATTTGGCGTACTAGTTGGTTTGGGGCCTACTATCGGTGTCTGCCGCTCCTTGCTGTTCTCCTGGTTTCCTGTCCTGAAATTCCGTTTTCAGGCGCTCGTTAAGTAGTTGTTAATGTTAGACTGCATTTGGCCTACTAGTTGGGTTGGGGCCTACTATCGGTGTCTGCCACTCCTTGCTGTTCTCCTCCACTGAACAAAGCTGTGCCGCCTGTTTACTACTGTTGCCAATTTTGAACTGCATTTCGACTACTTACTGATTTGGGCCTACTCTCTGTGTCAGCCTCTCATTCCAGTTGTCCTCCACTGCAATGCCCCCTGATTAGTCCTGTGTTACCAACTTTGAACTGCATTTAGCCCACTTTATTCTTTGGGCCTATATCTGTGTTTCCTCCTCATCCTGCCCATTGCCCAGCCAGTGATAGATGAGTCTGCTGGTACATTGACCCATAACGCAACATTTCCCGTGCACGCTACACTGCAAGATTGTGACCCTGCTGAAAGTCAGGTCCCCCTTCCCGCATACCATACCACCTTACACGGGGACAAACAGGAAGGTGCAGATGAAAGTGCAGGTTCCTTCATCAGGTGGGGGGAGGAATACTAGTTGGCGACGTCACTGGCACAGGGCCTCTCATGGTACGCAAAAGTGTTGCTGCCGGTGGGAGGCGCCCCCGCCGTGCAAACACACCGCTGTACTTTGAGGGGCCCTGTGCCAGTGCCAATGCCAACGAGTGGGCCCCCCCTGCTTGCTCAGGTTCACAGCACTTGCAAAGTTGAAATACTTACCTCTCCCTGCGCCACTGCCGTGACGTGGTCCAGATTTCCTGGGCCCACTAATTACTTGAACCAGCCCTACCCACCACAACTTTAGCCAAATGACCCCCAATTTCAAATGCCTTCCAATTATTATAAGGTAAATTACGCTTGACAAGCTTCATTAAGAAGAATGGATGGTTTTGACATTAAAATGGGCACTCTAGGTGTTTTCCTGGCCCCCACTCACTGCCGACTATGCTGCCCCATTGACTTGCATTGGGTTTCGTGTTTCGGTCGATCCCGACTTTACGTCATAATCGGCCGATTTCACTCGACCCGACTTTTGAGATAGTCGGGTTTCGCGAAACCCGGCTCGACTCTAAAAAGGTCAAGGTCGCTCAACTCTAATGATGAGAACCATTGCAGGGATTGACTCCGACTTGTGGTGGCCACCGCGTCTTTCTTTCCCCTTCAGCCCTCCTCAGGCTTGATTGGCCAATGTGCGGTCCCTCAAAACATTACCAGCATTCTTGCTTTACATTTAATACTGATGCAAACAGTCTAATTAGGGGTTATACCACATATACCTTACCCTCGCTATTATTAGCACAATGATGAAGGTCCTTGCAGACCGAAACGTTTGTGACTACTGTATGTATAGCATTAAATATCCCCTTTGCATCACATTTACTGGAGTGTGCTAACTATATACTATTTTACTAATCAAGGTTTGGGAACCTACTCTTAAAGGGACTCTGTCACCTGAATTTGGAGGGAACAATTTTCAGCCGTAGGGGCGGGGTTTTTGATTTACCCTTTCCTTACCCGCTGGCTGCATGCTGGCTGCAATATTGTATTGAAGTTCATTCTCTGTCCTCCATAGTACATGCCTGCACAAGGCAATCTTGCCTCACGCAGGTGTGTACTATGGAGGACAGAGAATGAACTTCAATCCAATATTGCAGCCAGCATGCAGCCAGCGGGTAAGGAAAGGGTGAATCAAACACCCGAAAACCCCGCTCCAATGGCTGAAAATTGTTCCCTCCAAATTCAGGTGACAGAGTCCCTTTAAGCACCTCCCCATCAGGCTGTGCTGAGCATTTTTTTTGCCACTGCAGGGATTGGTCTGGACAGTAGCGTAGCTACTGGGGGGGCAGAGGGGGCCTTCGCCCCGGGCCCTGTCACATGAAGGGGCCCACTGGGAGCTGCCACTTCTGTGCTGAGACACAATACAGCAGAGGTGGAGAGCAGTAAAATGCCTGCTCTCCGGAAAGGCTACGTTCACACTAGCGTTCTGCTAGTGTGCGTCGCCTTAGCGTCGGGCGACGCAGCGGCGACGCACGCGTCATGCGCCCCTATGTTTAACATGGGGGACGCATGCGTTTTTGTGTGTTGCGTTTTGCAACACTTGCGTCTTTTTTGCCGCTAGCGTCGGACCAAGAAAACGCAGCAAGTTGCATTTTTCTTGCGTCCGATTTTCGGCAAAAAACGACGCACGCGTCGCAAAACGCAGCGTTTTTGCGTGCGTTTTGCCGCGTTTTTGTGTGCGTCGTGCGTTGCGTCGCCGACGCAGCGGCGCGCAACGCTAGTCTGAACGTAGCCAAAGAGATTCTGCACGCTGGTCGGACAGTGGCCAGAGGCAAATCTCTCTCCTGCACTGTATTGTGCTGACCGAGCTCAGGAGCTTCTCCCAGGCTGCAGTCCTAGTGCCCACCTACGTTTCACTCACTCAGACACTTCCTGGTCCTGCTGCAAACGTCATTGGTAAGTGGGGATACAATAATGATTATTGAAAGGCATGTCATAGTCACTGGGGGGTAAATGTGAGAGGATAGGGTATTGTGGGGGAGCGGGACAGGGCACTAGGTGGTGAATGGGAAAGGATGGGGTTGTTGTGGGGGCTTAGGTGGGGGGAGGGTCGACAGGGCACTGGGGGGGCAGAATGTGAGAAGCTAAGGGTATTGTGAGGGCTGAGGAGGGTGAGGGGCGACGGCACTGGGGGCTGATTATTATATGGTTTTGTTATGAGATTTATGCCCTCCATCACATGTAATAGTTGTTCTCTGGGATGGGGAGGTAGGGGGCTTACTATACTAACCAGCTGGGGAAGCCATGAGCTGCATCACATTTAAAGCATCACTCCAGCATTTTTTGTTATTTCACTGCTGGAGTGGCACTTTAAGGCTACGTGCACCAATAGGAAAAGTGGTGCAGAATTTTCTGCATAAAATCTGCAACTCCTGGCAGAATCCGCAGACGCGAATTTGCCGCGGTTTTTATGTGGATTTGCAGCGGAATTGATGCGGATTTTGTGCGGTTTTTGCCACTGTGGATTTCTATTATAGAGGGGTGCAGAAACGCTGCAGATCTGCACAAAAGAAGCGACATGCACTTCTTTTAAATCCGCAGCAATTCCACACTGATTTTTCTGCACCATCTGCACAACTTTTTTTTTTACATTGATTTACATGGTACTGTAAATCACAGTGCGGATCTGCAGTGTTTCTGCGTGGAAAAATCCTCTGCGGATTCGCAGCAAATCTGCATCGTGTGCACATAGCCTAAGGGTATGTGCACACGTAGCAGATTTAGCTGCGGATCTGCAATGGATTTGATGCTGCAGATTTGCAGCAGTTTTCCATCCGGGTTACAGTACCATGTAAACCTATGGAAAACAAAATCCACAGTGCACATGCTGCAGAAAATACCGCCCGGAAACGCTGCATTGTGTTTTCCGCAGCATGACAATTCTTTGCGGATTAAGCAGCGTTTTACACCTGCTCCATAATAGGAATCCACAGGTGTAAAACCGCAGGCGTAATCCACACAAAAACCGCTGGAAATCCGGTAAAAGCAGTGTTTTACATGCGGATTTTTCAAAATCTGCATGGAAAAGTCCGCACACAAATCCGTAACGTGCGCACATAGCCTCAATCCAAGACCAACTGTCTGATACTCACCTTCCGGTGTTTTTATCTATTTTCGCCACCGCACCGCTCAGCTCCATCTCCTGCAGTTTGTGACCTGTCCGCTGCTCCAGTGTTTCATAGAGCGGTACGGAGGTCACTAATCAATGTCTGTCTATAAGAGCCTCTTTCTCGCCTCTTCCTGGACCTCAGACTTACATTGAGCGCTTGTGATGCAGCTTCTAACTTCTGGCCAATCAGAAGCTGTGCTCACAAGATGGAGCCGTGGGACTGGAGCGGTGCCAAAAAGCGGTGAATACGGCGGAGGATGAGTATATGACCGAGGCAGGGGACTTGTGCTTAAAGCACCAATCCAGCAGTGAAAAAAAACCCTGCTAGAGTGGTGCTTTAATAATTTAATAATTAGACTGCCAAATCATGACACGGAGCGCCTGCTGTATGAGCCCCCAATATCACTGGCGTCATCAGGCTGTCATGCGACCACATGTTTACTATGTGCTCGTGTCAACTAGAAAAGTTTGGTTTCTTTCAATAGAAGAGAATTGAGAGAAGCCGAAAGAGTCGTCACTTGACCGCCTGCTGACATCAGCGATGCTGGGGCCATTGTTACTGTACATGGGGGGACTCAAGGGACATTATTAAATGTCAAGTGGGCACTTAAGAAGCATTATTATTTATAGGGGCATCAGTATGCATCTACTGGGTGGTAGAGGCTGCTGAGCCGGCTGTCAGTCGCAGTAAGGCTATGTGCACATGTTGCGGATTTGGCTGCGGATCTGCAGCAGTTTTCCATGCGTTATACAGTAGCATGTTAGCCTATGCAAAACAAAATCCACAGTGCCCATGGTGCGGAAAATTCTGCGTGGAAACACAGCGGTTTATTTTCCGCAGCATGTCAATTCTTAGTGCGGATTCCACAGCATTTTACACCTGTTCCTTAATAGGAATCCGCAGGTGTAAAAACACAGGTGAAATCCGCACAAAAACTGCACAAAATCCGCAGGACGTTTTACCTGCAGATTTCGCAGAATCCGCACTGAAAAATCCGCAATGGAATCCGCAATGTGTGCACATACCCTAAGAGGCACAGTTACAGCTGCTGCTCTCTATACACAGAGCGGTGACTGAAACCGTGCCTGTGCCGCCCCCGAGGTTGCAGTGAGGAATAACGTTAATTTCCTCCTGGCAGTGTGACTTTCAGTGCAGGCGACACACGGAGTCAGAGTGCTACTAACTATTAGGCTGCCGTCACACTATCAGTATTTGGTCAGTATTTTACATCAGTATTTGTAAGCCAAAACCAGCAGTGGAACAATTAGAGGAAAAGTATAATAAAAACGCGTTACCACTTCTGCATTTATCACCCACTCCTGGTTTTGGCTTAAGGCCCCTTCACATTAAGCGACGCTGCAGCGATACCGACAACGATCCGGATCGCTGCAGCGTCGCTGTTTGGTCGCTGGAGAGCTGTCACACAGACCGCTCTCCAGCGACCAACGATGCCGGTAACCAGGGTAAACATCGGGTAACTAAGCGCAGGGCCGCGCTTAGTAACCCGATGTTTACCCTGGTTACCTTCCTAAAAGTAAAAAAAAACAAACACTACATACTTACCTACCGCTGTCTGTCCCCGGCGCTGTGCTGTGCACTCCTCCTGTACTGTCTGTGTGAGCACAGCGGCCGGAAAGCAGAGCGGTGACGTCACCGCTCTGCTTTCTGGCTGACCGACGCTCACAGCCAGTACAGGAGGAGTGCAGAGCACAGCGCTGGAGGACAGACAGCGGTAGGTAAGTATGTAGTGTTTGTTTTTTTTACTTTTAGGATGGTAACCAGGGTAAACATCGGGTTATTAAGCGCGGCCCTGCGCTTAGTTACCCGATGTTTACCCTGGTTACCAGTGAAGATATCGCTGGATCGGTGTCACACACGCCGATCCAGCGATGTCCACGGGAGATCCAGCGACCAAATAAAGTTCTGGACTTTGTTCAGCGACCAACGATCTCCCAGCAGGGGCCTGATCGTTGGTCGCTGTCACACATAACGATTTTATTAACGATATCGTTGCTACGTCACAAAAGCAACGATATCGTTAACAATATCGTTATGTGTGAAGGTACCTTTACAAATACTGATGTAGAATACTGACCAAATACTGATAGTGTGACGGCAGCCTAATACTGTGTTTTGGGGGACCAATGGGACATCATTCTATGTATAGGGGAGCTCTAATGGACATCATACTGTATGTACGGGAGCTGTAGGTTCATCATACTGTGTATAGGGGAGTTGTGAGCATACCATACTGTGTATAGGGGAGCAGTGGTGACATCATACTGTGTATAGGGGAGCAGTGGTGACATCATACTGTGTATAGGGGAGCTGTGGGCTCATCATACTGTGTAGAGGGGAGCAGTGGGGACATCATACTATGTATAGGGGAGCTGTGGGATCATCATATTGTGTATAGGGGAGCTCTGGGGGCATTATACTGTGTATAGGAAAGCTGTGGGCCCACCATACTGTGTATAGTCAAGCTGTACATGTATTATTGTTATAGGGGCACTCAAAGTACTGAGACCATCAAAATTGTGGTATTACTTTTTAGGGACAAAATGTGGAGGGCAGTAGCACAGGGCATTAATGTTTTCTAGGGGTGAATTTTATTATCTAGAGAGCACAAAGGAGTCATTATTACTATGTAAGGGGCCCAGTGGTGGCATTACTATGAGGCGCGGCATCATTATTGTACCACACAGCAGGTGCTGTAGGACACATACGGCAGTAGCGGCTCAGTATTGGGGTATCAGCAGGATGAGGAGTTTGTGCAGGTTGGGGATAGATGGGGACGGGGCTGGAAATGTGAGATGTCTGATGTGTCGTCATAATTTCTGCAGACGAGTCCTGGGTGGAGAAGTTGTCATGTCGGTCTGGGCCAGATGGAAAAGACGAGAAAAGTGAACCATTCCATCGGAAAGAACGTCAGTGGTAAGACATTATCTGTAACTGTGCTGTGATCTCTTATATAGTCTGCAGGACTGGTATCTACCAATATATGGTCTCCATATAGGAATACCAGTGTTCAGTTTTGTATATAGATGTATTTTCAGTCACAGTGCGGTCATCTGCTGATGTTCCTGGTTAGGGGCCCTCTCAGATTTTTCGCCCCCCCTAAGCTGAAACCCTAGCTACGCCTCTGGGTCTGGATAAAGGTCTTTTAAGTTCATTTAGAGTCGGTAAGGTAAGCGAGAGATCTTGAATTTCAAGATGAGTTGATCCCAGACTTTGAGACGTTCAGATGTCAATGAGGAAACTGACCCTTTTGAGGGACATTTACTTTTAGGGATCTACAGTAAAGATGTCAATTTTAAAGAGATCAAATTGGATTTCAATATGACCAATTACTTCTGAGTGGCATTATGAAACTAGTCCCCTAGACATATCAAAATGGAGAAGTAGTAATAGATCTGAAAGTCAGGAAGACCAGCACCTTTTAAGTTTATAGCTTGTCAAGAATCTGTGTGCTAAGCAAGGCCTATTTGATCTCCAAATGAAGTTACAGCAGGCTGTATTTAGTTGTTTAAAAAATGTGCTAGGTAATGCAATTGGGACAAATTACAGTAAATAGAGAACTTTAGAGAGAATGTCTATTTTTAACACATTGATTCTATCAAACCATGACAAATGCGCCTTATAAATTATTTAAGGTTGTTAATAATATTGGTGAGTAAAGGTTTGTGGTTTAGATGAAAGAGCTGGGATAGATTTGATGATAACTGTACACCTAGATATTTCAATGAGGAAAAGCACCACCGAAAGGGAAAAGAGCTTTGTAGTGATTGTGCTTCATCAAGGCAGATGTTGATATTGAGAATCTCTGAATTAGTGAGATTAACCTTGGAGAGGAAGAGGACTAGAACTCTAGTGCCACCTATTGGAAGTAGCAATCCTAACAGTCAATGTCGACTCTTTAACGAGCCTTGTCACATGACTTAGGATAATAGCCAAACCAGAATATCAATTTGCAGACACTGTGTTTCGGGGTACTGCCCCTCGTCAGTGCAAAGTGGAGATCTGGTTTGGCTGATTGAGAGGCGTCTGACCGGGATCCAAGAAGTATAGTTTCTCCTTGCGGAGAGTGACATGATAAGCATGTCGAGGTGAGGAGATTTAAAGCCGCAATGCTCCTCTTCCTCTCTGAAGAGACAATTTAGATATATCTCCTCACCTCAACATGCTTATCATGTCACTCTCCGCAAGGAGAAACGATACTTCTTGGATCCCGATTGAGATTAACCTTGAAATTACTCAAGACTGTAGGTCTCAAAATCTTTCAGTATAGAGCATAAGATTGTTCTCAGATTTGTGATGTATATTAGGAGTTTGTCCGCATGCAATGCAAGTTTGTGAGTTATGACAAGTGACGATGCCCTGTGTGCTAGAATTATCCCTCAAAGCTATAGCTAGATGCTTCATTACTATAACGTAGGGTAAAGCGGAATATCACTGTCTAGTCCCGTTAGATACACCGAACTCATCTTAGAAAATTTCATTGCAATAAACATTAGCTGAGGGGTCCAGATACAATGCCATCATTTTATTAAGTATATTGGGGCCCAGGTTAATCTGTTTTAGGGCACGCCACAGAAACAAGCAACTGACCCAGTCAAATGCCTTTTCGACATCTACTGATAAAGTGCAAAATTAAAATTTTTTTTGTTTGACGTGACATAACAAAATTGAAACAATGCTTCTTATCTCTTGCTTCCTTATGAGGGACAAATCCCACCTGATTGTTATGTACAAGGTGAGGCAATTATGGCATCAATATCATAGCTATGATCTTGGAAAATAGTTTCACGTGTATGTTCATTAAGGAAATTAGTCGATAACTTGAACACAAGGTCAAGTCTTTTCCAAGTTTCAGTATAAATATGAGCTTAAAGTGTTTGCTTTTAGAATGGGTTTGAGGTTGAGACTGAGTTGAATACTTTGGTTAGGAAAGGCGTTCACTGAGGAGCGAGTACTTAATAATAATCTTTATTTTTATATAGCGCTAACATATTCCGCAGCGCTTTACAGTTTGCACACATTAACCTCACTGTCCCTGTTGGGGCTCGCAATTTAAATTCCCTATCAGTATGTCTTTGGAATGTGGGAGGAAACCGGAGTACCCGGAGGAAACCCTCACAAACATGGGGAGAACATACAAACTCCTTGCAGATGTTGTCCAAAATGGGATTAGAACCCAGGACTCCAGTGCTGCAAGGCTGCAGTGCTATCCACTGAGCCGAGTAGTTTATAAAAATATAGCAGAATACCCAACTGGATCGGGGTTCTTGTTTAGTGAGGACATCCTGATGACTTGTACTACTTCTTCATCACTACTAATTCTTCATTGAAGGGTTGTTCTAGATTGTCATGTATATCATGGTATAGAGAGAATAGAGCAGTTTTATGTATATATTGGTCTATTTTTGTCTTGAGACATGTTGGTGACGTATGCGTGTACTGGCATTTAGTGTTCAATATAGGGATTTATAATAATCCTTGAATGTTTCAGCAATTTGTCGTGATTCATTAACTTCCTCCCCTGCAGAAGTTTGAATAGATGGAATATAAGGATATGGAATATGGAATTTTGGATGAATTCTCCTGGTTAGCGGGCCTCCACATTTATCTGCAAATTTATTTTAAAAAATTGCTGTACTCTGACTCTGTGTTTTAGAATAGCTCTGATCTAAGAGGTTTTTTAAAGTCACCTCTGTGCTTATTTAGGTTGATAAGGGGTTGGATTTTGTTCATGAGATTGCAACAGAGCAGGGGTGGGTAATTAATTTTCCCAAGGGGCCACATTGAAAGACCCTGACTGTTGTGTAGGGCTGATCCAATATGCTGAAATTAATTCTACTCCATATTAATATCAATATATTTGATTCCTATAAGTGTGTCCTAGAAGTGTGAAGATTAATTTAGAATTAAAACCACAATTGAATCAGAAGGGAACTGAAGGTAACTGGCCAGTCACTGTAAGCATTGTTTCTGTTTGTTTTCACTTTCACCCCTATAATTTTTCACTTTCTGCAAACTCCCCTAATCCCTACTCCTAGTAAAGAACTGTTCATCTCCTCTTCAATCCTCCCCATCCATCTCACCTCCTCCTCTGAACTGTTCCTCAACATACGATCCTCTGTCTCTAAGCACAGACAGCCACCTCATGCCCTCTTCTGCTCCCACCTGCTAACACTTTCTCTGCTCCTTCTCCTTGCTGATGATATCTCTCCAAATCCTGGTCCTCCTCACCACATTCCCACAGTCAGTTCTACCTCCCATACACGCTCTATCACAAATTTCCGTAACCTCTCTAACCTTATACCCATTCGCCCAGCCCCCACTTCCCCAGTCCCACTAACAGGAGCTCTGTGGAACGCTCGCTCTGTCTGCAACAAGCTTTCCTACATCCACGATCTTTTTGTTACTACGAAACTTTCCTTCCTCGCCATCACCGAAACCTGGCTCACCTCTTCTGACACAGCCTCTCTTGCTGCACTTTCGTATGGTGGCTTCCACCTTTCTCACACATCCTGTAGCAAGCATGGCAGAGGAGTTGGCTTTCTCCTGTCAGATAATGCTCCTTCACCCCAATCCCACTGCTACCCTCTGTTACCCTCCCTTCCTTTGAGGTGCTTTCTGTGCACATCTATGCCCCCACCAACCTCCAACTGGCTGTCATTTACCGCCCCCCAGGGCCAGTCACCACCTTCTTTGACCACTTCACCACCTGGCTACTTCATTTCCTTTCTGCGGACAACCCCACTATCATCATGGGCGACTTCAACATCCCCATTGACACTTCCCTCTCAGCTGCCACTAAACTTCTATCTCTCACTTCCTCTTTCGGCCTCACTCAATGGTCTTCTGCAGCCACTCACAAAGATGGTCACACATTGGACCTCATCTTCACCCGCCTCTGCTCCCTATCTAACCTCTCTAACTCACCTCTTCCTCTTTCTGACCACAATCTACTCACATTCTCTTCCCTCTCCACTCCTTGTCTACAATCCCCACCCCACAAACTTGCACACCCTCACAGAAATCTTAAACACCTTGATCTACATTCACTCTCTGAATCCCTCCTCCCTCTCACAGACATAAGTTCCCTACACAATGCGGATGACGCTGCCGCTCTATATAATACCACAATAGCTGCAGCTTTGGAATCTCTTGCCCCTCTCACACATACCAAAGCTCGCAAAATCAACAGACCGCCGTGGCATACCAGCCTGACCAAAGAACTGAGGCGAGCTTCCAGGGCTGCAGAGCAGAGATGGAAAAGATCCCACTCCAACGAGCACTTTATCGCATTCAAACAGCCCCTCACTACCTTCAAGACCACACTCGTCACAGCTAAACAAACCTACTTCTCATCTCTCAAATTGTCGGGGTCGTCACGACAATATCCTTCCTTCATCAGTCATTCCAAATCAGAATAAGAGCAGTGCTACCGGGGTGAAGAATGAGTCAGACAAAAGCTGGTTCAAACTCAGTGCCTGCTCGTGCCTCCACACGTAGTGGTAACGTCACAGCAACTAACTTTATTTCCTGATACACAACATTATATGATCTATTGGGGGAAGGTGTGCAGAGAGCGGGGATAGGCAGGGTTTAAGCAATGTATCTAGTATTCAGTCCTTCTGGTTGGTCTGACGTCATATGATGGATCCTCCTTCCTCCACGTCATTTTAAGTTTCCATTTCTCCAGAAACGATACTTTAGCTTCAGAAACGAAAGTAGATTCTTGACAAGAACAATAACTAAGGCAAAGGTGAATACTGGCAGCCATCTTAAATACAATTACATATGCATTAGCAAGCATGAAGGAAAAACTTATTGTTTCACAGCATAAGAATATATAAAAGTACAAAAGTGCATAAAGACATATATTTTCACCTTGACAATCCCCCCTAAACACTAAGTTTTTCCCTAAAAAGAAAGATCCTTCGAGACTGTCCATGTGATGGGGAAAGGGGAGGTGGATTTCTTCATCCAGACACCTCAGAAGCTCTCCCCTTGTGAGAGGCCTCCAGGCAGCTGAACCCTTCACTAGCTTCACATGGAGTTCTCCCGCTGTCCCTAAACTAAATCTCTTAGCATCATCTGAGAGTAAGGGGTATTGTCTATCTTCTTGAGGGGAACATACTTGGGGATCTCCCCTGGATCAGTGCTATCGTACTCTGGTGAGTCTACTTCTTGGTTGAAGAAGGTGCCAGTCGGAGTTGCCTTAGTGATAACCTTTTTTATACAGGGGAATAACACAACAGAGAATTATTGATCCAACTACAAGGAGAGCAATCAGTACCAGACAAGCTTGTTGAAGAAATCCTTTGAGCCCACCCAACCAACCGGAAAAGAAAGATATGTCTACTCCAGCATTAGATTTTAATTCTGCTGCTAACCCATTTAACTTTTTAACCCTGCTGTTCTGTTCGGTCTGGGGAGACCTATTTTGAACTTTGGTATTTTTTGGGGTGTTCAAGATGCGGTTCTGAAACTTGTGGTTGATTGACTTAAATGAGGATGGGTCGGTCGGCCACGGGTTTCAGAGCCGCATCTTGAATATTTTAAAGAATATTGAAGTTCAAAGTCGGTCATTTTTGACCAACAGAACAGCAGGGTTAAGGGCTATCATGGTCTTTCCATTTACCCCAGAGTTCTGAGGGATATAGGTACAACATTCCTCTCCCACCATCCCACAGACTCCTCCTTTTTTCAGCTAAGATCATATCAAGGGCTAGTCAGTTTTGGAGGGTCATTCTAGTGTTAGGGCCTAACTCCTCAACTATACCTTGGAAAGCATCACAGATAAAATTGTCAAACCTTTGTTCACTGTAATATATGTAATTGATCCAATCAACATTTTTATTAATCTGCACTTGTGGATTAAAGAAGCAAAGCTAGCATAGATCTGGTTCTGGGCTGGTCAGGCACCCCCCTTGGCACTCCAATGCCATCGACATATACCAATGGATTTTCTTCATAACTCATGTGGAGCTGATCAAGACTTCTCCTCTTTCTGGTATATTCATCAGGTGTCTCTGGATCCCAAGGTAAAATCTTGAACTGCATAGCTAGTTTAACAAGGGTGCATTGACCTGTCCAGGCATTAAGCAACCTGGGACGGAGCTTACCATCTCCACATAACCAATAAATGTCGTACATATACTGTGTATGATTAGCTAGCAAGTCAGTATCTAGGGAACTGTTCTCTTTGCAGAAACCTGTCTCGAAGACCCCTACTGGTGTACCTGTAGTGTCGTGGGAATTATAGCAGGTATAATTATCAGCTAATACGGTTATCCCTCCTGGGACCTTTAGTTTAGGTGCTTCATGAATTAGTGGGACATAATCTGAGCAATCAGTGGGCTTTAAACCCTTCAACAGATTCATAACACAGGCAGTAGTATTAAGTATATCCCAAATTTGATCATCTGGACAATCTGTGGCCCTAACCAATTTATCCCACATTTGTATAACTGACAATTTTATTGGCTATACCCATCTGTACTACTAATCTTTCATGATATTATACAAACTTATTATTCAAGGATATTGGGGAATTTAGACTGTCCCATACGGTTACCAATATTATTATTATATGGAAATACGAAAAACTAAAACATTATGTCCCCTTATTTGCCACTAGTCTGTTTGTCTAGCTTGCAGTGCGATACGTGGATCCATGTCGGCCTTCCTTCCAGCTTTACTGACATAGGAGTAATGAGGACTTGGTAGGGACCGTCATACAAGGATTCTAGTCCGTGTTTTCTGACATAGCTTTTCACGACCATAAAACCACCAGGCTTCAAATTGTGACCAGTGTCGGTTTCTGCTGAATCTGGAAGGGAAGAAGAAACTAAAACATGGGTGTTAGCAACATTTTTACGAAGCTGAATAACATATTGAACAGCACGGTAAGTTTCTTCTGACAACTACTGAGACTGAAAATTTGCAACTGAGAACCCAGCACCAAACAATATCTCATATGGGGACAGGCCATGTTTTACAATAGGGGTAGTACGAATGTGTAAGAGCCCTGGCCATGGAGCCGTAGTCTCCTGCATCATTTTGGTCAATTGTCCCTTCAGTGTGCCGTTCAGCCTCTTAACTTTCCCACTGGATTGTGGATGGTATGGAGGGCTACAGTGGATCCAAGCATTGTCAGAACCTCCTGATACACATGAGAAGAAAAGTCCGGGCCTTGGTCACTTTCAGCAACTTCTGGAACATCATATCTGCATATAACTTCCATCACCAGTTTCTTTGCTGTGGTCTTTGAAGTCACGTTGGTAACAGGGAATGCTTCTGGCCAACTGGAGAACATGTCGACAACCACCAGACAATATTCATACCTTCCAGACTTAGGCAACGTGATGTGGTCCACCTGGAGCCTTTGGAAAAGATAGTCGGGCTTATCAAGGTGCTTCGGGGTTACACGTTGAAGTTGACTGGGATTGCAGGTCTGACAGATACCGCGATGTGTGAGCCCATGCGCCCATGTGGCAATAGCAGGGTACATCCGCTTAGGGAGACACACAAGTTGGTCCTTTTTTTTTTTCAGCGACCATTGTCCATACGTGCTCCATCAGCTTTCCAGTGCTTCACTTCTTCCTTTGGAGACATTCTCTGCATCGTCATTAAGCGGTCTCGCGGGGTCCGGTAGAAAACCTCAGTCTGGCACAGATCATCAGGTTCCTGTAGAGTCAGTGTTTCTTGTAACTGTTTACGCTGAGAGCGTGTGGTCACCATAGCTGGTATGGTCAGTTCAACAGGCAGAAGAGCAGCGGCTTTTGCTTGCATATCCGCAAAGGTGTTACCAACAGTCTGTGGCCTGTTCCTAGTACCGTGCTCCTTAACTTTGATAATGGCCACCTGAGTAGGTAATTTGATTGAGTCCATGAGGGTTTTAACAGCTTCAACATTCTTCACTGAGTCCCGGCGGTAGTAACAATTCCTTGATTGGTCCATAAGGCTCCGAAATCATGAGCAATACCAAATGCATACTGTGAGTCCGTGTATTTATTAGCCCGCCTGTCTTTGGCCAGAACACATGCAGTAGACAGATCCTGAAGTTCTACTTCTTGTGCTGACAGGGAGGGAGGGAGTGCAGCTGCGTGCAATACAGTGTCTTCTGTAGTAACAGCGTATCCGGTGTGAAATCTGCCAAAATCATCACCATATCTTGAACAGTCATTCAGGGCATTGTAGAGAGGTAGCATTATGCGGGATGCGTCCGGTATCCACTAACAACAATAAGTACATAGTCCAAGGAAACGCTGGAGCTCAGTCTCATCCTTTGTAGCTGACGGCTATTTTTCTTTCTTCTGTGAGGTGTCTGGCACCCTGAAGGAGACAGTGACCCAAAAATATCACTTGACCAAGGCAGAACCGAAGTTTCGAGGCCGAAACCCGACAGTTCAGATCTGCCAGATACTTGTGAAAACTAACAGTGGCAACAATGGCTTCCTGCTGTGTCTGTGCACACAACAAAAAATTACCCACATACTGAAGCAACGTGACATAAGGATATTCTAACTGCCAGAGTTAAAGACACTATCCCTCCCCTTTTTTTTTTTTTTTTTACAAACTGATTGGGAAAGGGCGTGTAAGATACACATCTCATTATGTTCATCTACATAGGGGTTATATAACGTAAGGACCATCTGACCATCATCTTGGCTCACCAACTCTCTAGGTCTACTCAGGTGCACTTATACATCCATCATATTGTCTTTGTCTGTATAATGGGAAAGGTTTGTTCTCAGGGTCAGCCAATTATTTTAGCATAGCTAGCTAGTCAGAGGGCTTCCAGGGATAATACTCCTGTATCTGTCTTACACTACCTGATATGGTTGGTTCTCTGGTGGTGGGGGTGACATGACGACCGGTTGGGGGTGACATGACATGCTGGTCTACAGCTCCTTCCCAAAAGGATTACTGTCAGCTTACTCCCAAAAGTTAAAGTCCCCACTACCCACTAACCACAAACCTGTGTCAGCTTCTTATATCACTACATGTGATCTTATCTGGACAGGATTCAGCGTAATTCACTTAGGTTGGGTTGCAGCACAGATTATACAAGTATTTCTCCAGTCTGGGTTTGTCTGACCGCAATGTTTACAAATCCATCTATCTTGTCTTGGTCTGAGAATTAACATGGCGAGAGAGATTTCCAGACACAGGGTTAAAATGGATATTGGAGTATGAGACTGGATTTGTGTAGGGGAGGGGGGCTGGAGCTGGAGTCTAGTGAGCCACTGATAAGGAATGGAGCTGCGTCCTTGAAGCTGCAAGCTGTGGGGGGGGGGGGGGGCTACAGAGCGCAGCTGCTGATACAGAATGGGTTAAGTTCTTCTGGAAACTTTGTACTACTTTTAATGCATCGTCCGGAGTGGAATTCTCGATGTCAGGTCTAACTGACATTATTGCCTCTTTCAATTCAGATTTATAACTCGGATATCAAAGCTACCACAAAAACGTGTGAATAGGCTTTATTATACAGTGAAAACCCCAGATCTTTAAACACTACCATAAGACGCCCATAGAACTTCTCGGCAGTCTAGGATATATTGGTGCCTTGGGGTAAGGGGCACAGAGCTTACAGTCGGGAAAAGAGACTTAATTTCCTGGGGAGGGACCATATTACCTAACAGGGAGCCCCCCTGTACCACATTTCTTATTGTTTGCTTTCCCAATACATTAATCTCAGTCACTTTCTCAGTTCCTTCTTGCACCACAAAACATCCAGTTTTTGTCATAGCAATAGACAATTTTTCCTTTTTCAACGTAACAATCTAAAACAAAACACCATATTTTACTTTAAACTTACAATAATTCTTACTACACAAGGAGAGGACGCAGCGACTCGACCCCCTCCATACCAGAAACACGGAACAGATAAGAACATCACAGCATTCCTCAACACAAAGAAGGAAGAAAGGCACAGCGCAGCTGTTTGACCCCTCCCATCGGGTGTCTCGGAAAACCACACAGAGTAACGAAATACAGCAGTTCTCAGACTTAATTCATTTCTACAAAACCTTCACACAACTCATATGCCAGAACACCCTAGAAAAACTAATGATTGAGGTATTTTATAACCAAACACGGGCTCTGCATCCTTTCATCTTTCCTCTCCATCAACCTCTCAACATTCTTGACTGCCTTCTTGCCCTCCCGTGACTCTACTATTGTCTTGACTTCCACAGCATCCTCACTTAACTCGTGGGGCACGGACTTCTTCTGCTTCAAGAGACGCAACATGACTCACAGAATACTACGCCCTGCTGCAGCCCAGGATCGCTGACAGCGGTAACAACACGGTATTCCCATCAAAAAACAACACGGAGCCTCGCATTCGACGTGTTATGAATAAAGAGCCTCGCGCTCGATATCCTGTCCCTAACCCCTGAACACCCGTGATTAACAGTCTACCCTGTCACGATATTCTAAACAGTCGGGAGGCGGTCTCCTAGTGAGAGCCCTCCACAGAAAAACAGCTGGTCCCCTCTCGGGACGTCTTAATTACCTAGTTGGTACAATATCACAGAGGCTGCGTCTCCTGTCCCTTTCTCAAAGCCGCCCCCAATCCACAAACTTCCTCAATCTTTCGCTCTATCACTACTAGGCAATAGTCACGGGTAGGGTGGTTGAATGGAGTACAATGAACGGTGGAGGAGGTGTGGTGTACACGAGGACGCGCAGAGTGCGACGTCTCTCAGTTGCTGGTTCGAAGCGTGGCACGGGATCGCGCTCGGTCTCACCACTCGACCGGTCACTCCCCAGACCCAAGGAGACCACGGACTAACCAATAACGGCTGAAACACTAGCAAGTGTGACACATACGTAGTATGTGATCTCCACTTACCGTGTTTGGAGGGTGATCAGTCCTCAAGGTCAGCCACTACGGGTGTCGTCCACGGACGTCCAGGCATGGGTCCAGGGGGTCTCGGATCGCGGGCCACGCCCCACGTTGGTTGCGCCAAATTGTCGGGGTCATCACGACAATATCCTTCCTTCACCAGTCATTCCAAATCAGAATAAGAGCAGTGGTACCGGGGTGAAGAATGAGTCAGACAAAAGCTGGTTCAAACTCAGTGCCTGCTCGTGCCTCCACACGTAGTGGTAACGTCACAGCAACTAACTTTATTTCCTGATACACAACATTATATGATCTATTGGGGGAAGGTGTGCAGAGGGCGGGGATAGGCAGGGTTTAAGCAATGTATCTAGTATTCAGTCCTTCTGGTTGGTCTGACGTCATATGATGGATCCTCCTTCCTCCACGTCATTTTAAGTTTCCATTTCTCCAGAAACGATACTTTAGCTTCAGAAACGAAAGTAGATTCTTGGCAAGAACAAAAACTAAGGCAAAGGTGAATACTGGCAGCCATCTTAAATACAATTACATATGCATTAGCAAGCATGAAGGAAAAACTTATTGTTTCACAGCATAAGAATATATAAAAGTACAAAAGTATATAAAGACACATATTTTCACCTTGACAATATCCTCCCTGTCTCACAACCCTAAACAGTTATTCAACACCTTCAAGTCTCTCCTCCGTCTCCCAGCACCTCCTCCCTCCCCACTCATCTCAGCTGAAGACTTTGCCTCATTTTTCAAGCAGAAGATTGATAGCATCAGAGACAGTTTTAGTCAACAACCCCCTGAGCCCTTCCTTCCAACTATCCAGCCCTCCACCTCCAAAACCAACTTTTCCACTATTACAGAAGATCGACTCTCTACTCTACTCTCAAGATCACATCTCACCACCTGTGCACTTGACCCGATCCCTTCCCACTTCATCCCAAACCTCACCACAGTCTTCATCCCAACTCTAACCCATCTCTTCAATCTATCACTAACAACTGGTGTTTTCCCCTCAAGCTTTAAACATGCCTCAATCACACATATCCTCAAAAAGCCCTCCCTTGACCCATCCTCTGTATCTAGCTATTGCCCTATATCACTTCTCCCCTATGCCTCAAAGCTACTGGAACAACACATCCATCTTGAACTGTCCTCCCATCTATCTTCCTGCTCCCTTTTCGACCGCTTACAATCAGGCTTCCGGTCACACCACTCCACTGAAACTGCCCTAAGGTCACCAATGACCTATAAACCGCCAAGAGCAAGCGACACTACTCTATCCTCCTCCTCCTGGACCTGTCCTCTGCCTTTGACACAGTGGACCATTCCCTATTACTACAGACCCTCTCATCCCTTGGCATCACAGACTTGGCCCTATCCTGGATCTCATCATACCTAACTGACTGGACATTCAGCGTCTCCCATTCACACACCACCTCCTCACCTCGCCCCCTATCTGTCGGAGTCCCGCAAGGTTCAGTTCTAGGGCCCCTGCTCTTCTCCATTTACACTTTTGGCCTGGGACAGCTCATAGAATCTCACAGTTTTCAGTATCATCTCTATGCTGATGACACACAGATCTACATCTCTGGACCAGATATCACCACCCTACTAACCAGAATCCCTCAATGTCTATCCGATATTTCATCCTTCTTCTCCGCTAGATTTCTAAAACTTAACATGGACAAAACAGAATTCATTGTCTTTCCCCCATCTCACGCGACCCCCCCAACGAACCTATCCATTACAGTAAACGGCTGCCCACTCTCCCCAGTCCCACAAGCTCACTGTCTCGGGGTAATCCTTGACACTGATCTCTCCTTCAAACCGCATATCCAAGCTGTTTCCACTTCCTGCCGCCTTCAACTCAAAAATATTTCACGGATCCGTACATTCCTAAACCAAGAATCTGCAAAAACCCTAGTCCATGCCCTCATCATCTCCCACCTCGACTACTGTAACCTCCTGCTCTGTGGCCTCCCCTCGAACACTCTCGCACCCCTCCAATCTATTCTAAACTCAGCTGCCCGACTAATCCACCTGTCCCCCTGCTATTCCCCGGCCTCTCCCCTCTGTCAATCCCTTCACTGGCTCCCCATTACCCAGAGACTCCAGTAGAAAAGCCTAACTATGACATACAAAGCCATCCACAACCTGTCTCCTCCATACATCTGTGACCTCGTCTCCCGGTACTTTCCTGCACGCAACCTCCGATCCTCACAAGATCTCCTTCTCCACTCCCCTCTTATCTCCTCTTCCCACAATCACATACAAGATTTCTCTCGCGCATCACCCCTACTCTGGAACTCTCTACCACAACATATAAGACTCTCACCTACCATATGCAACATGAGCCCCACACAGTCTCGCCCATATGTGGCACGAGCCCCACACAGCCTCTTCCATATGCGGCATGAGCCCCACAAAGCCTCCGTCCCCCCATATGCAGCATGAGCCCCACACAACCTCCCCCATATGCGGCATAATCCCTCACAAAAAGTCCCCCATATGCAACATGAGCCCCACACAGTCTCGCCCATATGTGGCACGAGCCCCACACAGGCTCTTCCATATGCGGCAGGAGCCCCACAAAGCCTCCCTCCCCCATATGCGGCATGAGCCCCACACAACCTCCCCCATATGCGGCATAATCCCTCACAAAAAGTCCCCCATATGCATCATGAGCCCCACAAAAACTCCCCCATGTGCAGAATGAACCCCCATAGCCTCCCCATGTGCAGCAGGACACCCCCATAGCTTCCCCATGTGCAGCAGGACACCCCCATAGCCTCTCCATGTGCAGCAGGACACCCCCATAGCCTCCCCATATGCAACAGGACACCCCCATAGCCTCCCCATGTCCACCCAAGCATCCCATACACATGAAAAAAAGAACACCACATACTCACCTTGGTCCCGTTCCCTGGCTATCTGCTTCTGCTCCTATCTCCGGTGCACTGACTCTCTGCAGTACACAGCTAACGCAATGAAATGACATCATCTCGCCAGCTGTTTCACACGTTGATTGGTGTAGCCTCCCCATGTGCAATAGGACACCCCCATAGCCCCCATGTGCAGCTGGATAACCCCATAGCCTCCCTATGTGCAGCAAGACACCCCCATAGCCTCCCCATTTGCAGCATGACACTTCCATAGTCTCCCTATGTGCAGCAGGACACCTCCATAGCCTCCCCATGTGCAGCATGACACCTCCATAGCCTCCCCATGTGCTGCACGACACCCCCATAGCCTCCCCATTTGTTGCAGGATACCCCCATAGCCTTCCCATGCTTCAGGACACCCCCATAGCCTTCCCATGTGCTGCAGGACACACCCATAGCCTCCCCAGGTGCAGCACGACACCCCCATAGCCTCCCCATGTGCTGCACGACACCTCCATAGTCTCCCCATGTGCAGCATGACACCTCCATAGCCTCCCCATGTGCTGCAGGACACTTCCATAGCCTCTCCATGTGCTGCACGACACCCCCATAGCCTCCCCATGTGCTGCAGGACACACCCATAGCCTCCCCAGGTGCAGCACGACACCCCCATAGCCTCCCCATGTGCTGCACGACACCTCCATAGTCTCCCCATGTGCAGCATGACACCTCCATAGCCTCCCCATGTGCTGCAGGACACACCCATAGCCTCCCCAGGTGCAGCACGACACCCCCATAGCCTCCCCATGTGCTGCACGACACCTCCATAGTCTCCCCATGTGCAGCATGACACCTCCATAGCCTTTCCATGTGCTGCACGACACCCCCATAGCCTCCCCATGTGCTGCAGGACACCTCCATAGCCTCCCCATGTGCTGCATGACACCCCCATAGCCTCACCATGTGCTGCAGGACACCTCCATAGCCTCCCCATGTGCAGCACGACACCCCATAGCCTCCCCATGTGCTGCTGGACACGACCAGTGCTGCACATGTGGAGGCTATGGGGAAGTATCCAATGCCTTTGGCTGTGAAACAACCCCATATCATTAGGCTTCCTCCACTGAACTTGACATTTCCTTTAATTTCTCAATCTGTTTGCCCCTTTTTCCCTTGTTTCTTTCAGACCCATTTGCACATATCAGAGCCTAGTCTATTGACTTTAGTGTCATTGCTCCGAATCACCCGTTTCAAATGTTTAAATGTCCACTTTTTGTACTTGTTTGCAAACTTGAATCGACGCTTATTACAATATTGAAGTTGAAGCTTCTTCACCTTTTTTGGGCCACATACCCAGACTTGTATAATGTGCGTCGCACGGTGCTTGCATCGACGTCTGTGATCTCACAATTGCGATGCATATTAGCCACTTCCACTGCCGTGTTTGTCGTGCCAGAACTGATAGACCTTGAGATAAGCCGACTTGTTGACTCCGATATTTTCCCTGGACGTCTACCTTTAGCTTCTGAATGAATGGACAGACTTCATTCCACATTCTTCCAACTGTCATGGCACTCACCTGATGCAGTTTGGCAATTTTCTTGACCAAGAGAACGCTATCAATCAGCTGGATGATGCTGTTTCTATTTTCTTGGGAAATCTTCTTCATGGCTTCTCCTTGATTTGAACCAATTACACTGAGCTATTATGGAATGTGATAGCGGTTGTGTATTTTGCAGAATTCAGGAGGAAAAATATTTTTCCATCACCAGGAGCAAAACAGTAACAATGCAGTGACATGACAAGAATCTGCATGACTAGTTATATGCTAAATAGTTGGAAGTCAAATTTATGTTTGAGATATACAAGATGATTGTCTATAAAATGATGGTAGTCTTGAGATCGAAGCAGTAGTGGATGGTGAGATATGGAGCCTGAAAGTCAAGTTCAAAACATTGTTATCCTTTTGCTCTTCACTGTATGTGCACCTTGCAGCGATAAAGACTAAATTACAGTGGGAATTGTCACAGTTCAATTGATCAGATACAAGTAGGTGATCTGCGTCTTTCTCATTGTGGTTCTTACAGTCAACAGTGGTTTCCATTTGGTGGCACCGCTGCTACGCTGCAGGTCTGCTCTGGTAAGTGTTGCAGTCTTCCCTCCACTCTACTGCCACCTAGTGGAGCGTACATCTACCTGCATAGCTGCGGTGTGACATTATAACTGGCAGGTTTTTTTTTCTTTGCTCTGCTCCTTATGGATCCGCTGCACACCCTGGCGAGTCAAATGTTAAATCTGACCGAAATGATGCAGGATTTGTCAGTGGAACATAGGACTCTTGCTTCCTCTCACAACCAACCCCAGTGGGAGCTTACTAAAACTGTAAAATCTTTTCAGGGTTCTGTGACAAAATCAGCTGTTAAGCAATCTAACCCCTTGATATTCCTTACACTCCCCTGAACCTATGGTCAGGCTCCCTGATACTTTCTCCAGAGAGAAGGAGAGGTTTCTTACATTCTGAGAGGGTTGTAATCTTTTTTTTTTTTCCCTTAGACCCAGATCCTCAAGAGATGAGTCAACGGGTGGGGATAATTATTTCATTGCTCCCTGAGGGTCCACTGACTCTGCTTTGAGATGCCAGTTCAGGAGAGGACTTTTGGATCATCTCAAGGATGCTCTGGCCCTCCATCCATCACCCAGTTCCCTGGAGGAGGCCACGACCCAGGCCATTCGCATGGACCGGAGATTACGGGAAAGAGGAATTATCCAGCAAGAGTTTCCTTTATTGCCTGCTAAGTCTGAGGTGATGCTATTTATGGAGACCATGGAGGTTGGTAACACCAACTTCAAGGAGGAGAGGAAGCGATGACAGGATGGGAAATTGTTTTTATTGTGGAGATCCGGGACATTGGAAGAAGGACTGCCCCTCTTGTCCATCGATTAACAAGCACAAGAGTAAAGATAGAGAGGGGCGCACCAATATATTATATCACAGTAACCATCAAGGGGTGCAATACCTAGTCTACATGTAGAACATAACAAAGGAGAAGAGAAAGGGTGGACTAAAAATGGTATGCACAACCCCAAATATAGAGACAATTAGTAACTCCATATAGCAAAACACCTTTATTAAACACCTCAAAACATTTAAAATCAAATATCAAAATCCCTACACCCACCATATCCCACAATAAATGGCAGTCCCATAGTACAATCAGTTATAGGTAAACATATATACTGCCCTAAATGCACCTAATCAGATGTACTCTCCTGCAAAACATGCCTATACAGGCCGCAAAAAACTCGACCCCAATATGTCGGTATCCACCGCTAATAACCAAAAAATGAAACATCCATGCCATACATGGTCCTAGGATCAAAGTGTGGTGGCATGCTATGTAACAGCCGTGGATACAACCTGTCCTGCGTAAAGTCTGGTATGTAGAGATGCAGCGGGGTCGAAAGGCACAGGGCACCACAGGGGTTAAATCCACATAGAGCCAGGGAACAAAAGAGCCCCAAAATGGCCCTGAGATAGGAGGAGGATATGGTGGGAGCGCACCCCACGCGTATCGCTGCCGCATCAGCTTCGTCAGGGGAAGTGAAGCTAAAGGTGCAGCAGTGTGTTCTTAAATAGTAAATCCAATAAGGTAAATTGCATACCGGTGTGGGAGAGAGAGAGGTAGAAGCCGGAAGACGCTGGCCGCGCCATGACAACAGGAGCACAATGGGTGTCCGATAGACCGCGTTGCGCACGCGCAGTGCCAGCCGGCTAGGTGGACGCGTCATAGGACACAGGGCGGAGGGGGTGGGATTAAGCCCGAGGGCCGGAATAAGCTCAAAAGGCCGGCTAGGTGGACGCGTCATAGGACACAGGTCGGAGGGGGTGGGATTAAGACAGAGGGCCGGAGTAAGCTCCAAGAGGGGGGGGGAGGAGAGAAAAAGACAGGTAAGGAGAGGGCGGAGAGAACATGGTGCAGCAATACAAGGAGGCACAAGATATCAACCCGCAGAATGCCGGGAGATATCCCAGATATAAATATACTAGTGACTAAAAGCGAAACAACCAAAGGAAGGAATTATTGTTGTTATTGGCAAGTGCACAGGTATAAGTGCAAGACAACGTGATCAGGCCTCACTTTTGATCCCTATGACGCGTCCACCTAGCCGGCCTTTTGAGCTTATTTCGGCCCTCGGGCTTAATCCCACCCCCTCCGCCCTGTGTCCTATGACGCGTCCACCTAGCCGGCTGGCACTGCTCGTGCGCAACGAGGTCCTATCGGACACCGCGGTTTGCGCGTGCGCATGTGACCCACTGGACGCTCCAGGATCGCCATCCATTGTGCTCCTGTTGTCATGGCGTGGCCGGCGTCTCCCGGCTTCTACCTCTCTCTCTCCCACACCGGTATGCAATTTACCTTATTGGATTTACTATTTAAGAACACACTGCTGCACCTTTAGCTTCACTTCCCCTGACGAAGCTGCTGCGGCAGCGATACGCGTGGGGTGCGCTCCCACCATATCCTCCTCCTATCTCAGGGCCATTTTGGAGCTCTTTTGTTCCCTGGCTCTATGTGGATTTAACCCCTGTGGTGCCCTGTGCCTTTCGACCCCGCTGCATCTCTACATACCAGACTTTACGCAGGACAGGTTGTATCCACAGCTGTTACATAGCATGCCACCACACTTTGATCCTAGGACCATGTATGGCATGGATGTTTCATTTTTTGGTTATTAGCGGTGGATACCGACATATTGGGGTCGAGTTTTTTGCGGCCTGTATAGGCATGTTTTGCAGGAGAGTACATCTGATTAGGTGCATTTAGGGCAGTATATATGTTTACCTACAACTGATTGTACTATGGGACTGCCATTTATTGTGGGATATGGTGGGTGTAGGGATTTTGATATTTGATTTTAAATGTTTTTAACATGTCTTTTGAGGTGTTTAATAAAGGTGTTTTGCTATATGGAGTTACTAATTGTCTCTATATTTGGGGTTGTGCATACCATTTTTAGTCCACCCTTTCTCTTCTCCTTTGCATCGATTAACAAGCTTCCGAGTCTGAGTGATTATCGAGGAGGTCACCCAGACTCTCAGGTACCATATTCATCATTTCAAAAAGTTTTGTTAGAGGTGCGCATCTACTTCAGCTTTTGTGGACTGTGGATCTCCCATGAACTTCATTGACTCTAGTCTAGTGTCCAAGTTAAAGTTAGGGACAGTTGGGCTAGGGACTCCCATCCATATCATTGCCATTGATAAGACACCGTTGGCTCAAAATGTTATTAAGTTTTTCTGAGGAGTTCCTCCTCAAGAGGTGGGTTCCTTGCACCAGGAACAAAATTCATCTTATGTTATAAATAATCTTCCTGTGGGACTGGTGTTGGGGTTCCCCTGGTTATAGAGGAATAATCCTGTTATAGACTGGGGATCTTGTGATATTGTTAAATGGGGTTCTAATTGTTCCAATGGTTGTCTTTCTGCTGTTTTTGTGTCTGTCATTAATCTAGAGGGTATTCCAGAGTACCTGAAGGATTTTGGAGACGGGTACTCCGAAAAAAAGGCTGAGATCTTGCCACCACATCGTCCTTATGATTGTACTATTAATCTTATTCCAGGTCCTAAATTGCCCAAGGCCCGTTTTGTACAATCCTTCTGGCCGGAATGTACCGCTATGAAAAACTATCTCTGATAGTCTAAGGAAAGGTCACATCCGGCTCTCTGTCTCGCCTGTGGCTGCTGGCTACATGGTTTTCCAAACTTGATCTCAGGGGAGCATATAACCTTATCTGCATTCGGGAAGGGGATGAGTGGAAAACGGCATTTCTCACCTCCGAGGGTCTGCTTGAAAATTTGGTCATGCCCTTCGGTCTCATGAACGCGCCTGCGGTGTTTCAGACCTTCATGAATTATGTTTTTTCTGATTTTATTGTGCGCTTTATGGCTGTATACCTGGACGATATCCTTGCTTTCTCTCCTGACAAGGAATCCCACATTGGCCATTTACTTGCTGTTCTTCATAGGTTACGGGGAAATTCTCTGTTAGCTAAACCCGAGAAATGTTCAGTTTCTGTCCAGGAGCTTTCTTTTCTTGGGTTCATCCTTTCTGCCAATGGGTTTCGGATGAATCCTGGAAAGGTACAGGCTATTGTTAATTAGGTGCAACTCAGAGACCTCAAGGGTCTGTAGCGTTTTTTTGGTTTCACAAATTATCGAAAATTCATCAAGGGGTTTTCTCAGGTGTTCAAGCCACTCACCGATCTCACTCACAAGGGGGCTGATCTCAAGGTCTGGTCACCCCTGGCAGTTGGCGCATTTACTACATTAAAGAAGTGGTTTTTTTCTGCTCCTGTATTGCTTTAGCCTGATCTGTCAGAACCATTCATTGTAGAGGTGGACGCATCGGAGGTGGGAGTGGGGACGGTGTTGTCTCAGGGACCCGCTACTTTGACCAATTTAAGACCATGTGCCTTTATCTCCAGGAAGTTTTCTTCGGCCGAGAGGAATTATGATGTTGGTAACCGGGAGTTATTGGCCATAAAATTGGCTTTTGAAGAATGGAGACACTTTTTGGAGGGGGCGGTTCATCGAATCACGGTGATTACGGACCACAAGAACCTGTCATACATTGTGTCTGCCAAGCGGTTAACTCCTAGACAGGCAAGGTAGTCGCTTTTTTTTTTCTTGTTTTCATTTTTCTATCACCTTTCGACCTGGTTCCAAGAATGTCAAGGCCAATGCCTTATCTCGCAGTTTTGATCCAATGTCACCCCCCTGAACCTTCTTCCTCCATTCTTCAGCACGGGGTGGTTGTTGCTGGGGTATCCTCTGAATTGTAGCGTGAAATTCGGGAGGCTCAGTCTCTTGCTACTCCGTCTTTACCTAACAATAAGCTCTTTGTCCCTGTTCAGTACCAGTTGAGGGTTCTCCGGGAGTTCCATGATTCTGCTCTCAGTGGACACCAGGAAAGCCATTGCTAGGCTGTTTGGTGGTCCTCCATGACCTTTGATGTCACTGTTTGTGTCTGCTTGTGATACCTGTGCCCGTGCTAAGAGCTCCCATAACCAGCCGGCTGGGGAATTGGTGCCATTGCCAATTCTAGATAGTCCTTGGACTCATTTGTCCATTGATTTTATCACTCATCTACCTCCTTCCAATGGCAAAAATGTGATCTTGGTTGACAGATTCAGTAAACAGGTGCATTTTGTACCTTTGGCATGACTGCCCAATGCAGAAACACTATCTAAGTTGTTTGTTGAGCATGTTGTGTGGTTGAATGGCGTGCTTTTGAGTGTGGTTTCTGATATAGGGGTACAATTTGTGTCCAAATTTTGAAGGGCATTTTGTAAAAGATTGGGTATTTGCTTGACCTTCTCCTCGGCCTACCATCCCAAGACCAACGGTCAGACATAGAGGACGAATCAGTCACTTGAATAGATTTTGCAGTGTCTTGCTACATCTCAGCAGGATGATTGGTGTTCTTCGTTACCGGTGGCTGAGTTTGCTTTTAATAATCGGATTAATCAGTCCACTGGCACCTCTCCGTTCTTCTATAACTACCCCCATTTTGGTGAATTTTCCAGGCTGGATTCGGGGTGTCCAGGGGCTGATTCGGCGGTTCAAAGGCTGGAGGAGGAGTGGAGGGAGGTTCAGAAGAACATTGGGGTGGATCAGGGCAAACAAAAACATTTTGCTGAGAAGCAACGATCTGTGGGACCTAAGTTGCTGGTGGGAGACAAGATGTGGTTGTCTACCAAGAACATACGTCTGAAAGTTCCCTCTATGAAGCTGGGTCTCAAGTTTATTGGTCCTTATGAGGTCATTGAGGTTGTCAACCCAGTTGCCTTCCGTTGACGCTTACCTCTGTCGCTTCGGATCCCAAATGTATTCCATAAGTCCCTTCTTAAGCCATGTGTACCTTCCTCTGCTGGGTCTCCATCCCCTCCTCCCCCTGTCTCGGTGGATGGTCATACGGAGTATGAAGTTGAACGGACTGTCGATTCTTGGATGATTCTCAATTAGCTTCCGCACTTGGTCCATTGGATCTTTGGTTCCGGTGCGTTCCTTCCATGCTGATTGTCTAGTTCAGGTGTTTCATGCACGTTATCCTGGTAAACCTGTGGGTTTGAGAGGAGGGAACTGTCAAGATCCGGTCTGGGTTTTAGTCCTGTCTACCCTTTTCCCGGGCTGATCATGTCAAGGGTTAACTTTGCTCTGTCTCATTCTGGGTTCAGGTTTGCTATTTAGCTCCGTTGCATCCTGCAGGTGATGTTGGTTATAGCTTCTGCCTACAGCATGAGTAGCTGAGTCTGGCTATATCCTGATTTGTCCTGCTGCGATCCCGGACTGTTCCCGGGTCTGTTTATTCCCCTTCCCACGTTCCAACTCAGCCCTTTGTGTTTGGACTCTCTAGTACTTGACTTGGCTTTGTCTCAGACCTGTCTGTCTTTTGCTCCTGGTACTTCTCCATTTGGTATTGACCCTTTGGTGCGTCTAACTCTGGGTTGATTTTCACCATTGTACTACGTTACGCTCCTGTTTTTTTTGCTTGTTTGACTACTCTGTTGCCACCTAGTGGTGGCCTCGCTGCAGCGCTGCAGGTCTGCTCTAGCAAGTGTTGCAGTCTTCCCTCCACTCTACTGCCATCTAGTGGAGCATGCATTTACCTGCATAGTTGCGGCGTGACACCGGGAATGCCATCTCAGCTGCTCCCACCCTGGTTGTAGACCCCCGATCTTTCTTGGGGATGGTCCTGTTGAGCTGGTGCCCAACTGCACTATTCTTCAGCCAGGGGCCCCTTACTGCCATCTGCAGACTTATCCCCCCAGCCTGTAACTGTCTCTCTGTATGCGTTCTGCCCCTTGGGCAGACTGCCAGGGTGTCTGACAGAACCAGGAAGTGCCTTACCTATATCTCTCTGATCTGCTCTGCTCTGTGCCCCTCCCATCTACTTAACTCTTTGCTGCCTGTGCCTAAACTAACACCATTATCTATCCCTAATCCTAAACATATGCACAGTACATGGCAGATACAAGACATCCAGTACATAAACATTACACTACACATTAATAACAATGAGATTGCGCACATAATTGTGTGAACAGTGTCCAGGGGAGAGAAGGCACGTGAGCAGGTCAGGCATCAGCAGCCGGCATACACGGGCAAGTGCTGGGGCCCTGGCGAGATGGGGGAGCCCATTTATGGTGCGCAGCTGCAGCAGGAATACTCACCTCCGGGAGTCGGGACCATCACCATGGATACGCAGAGTGAGTCACTTCCAGGCCAGGCCTGGGACTGAGTTTCACGCAGCTACAATACTCACCAGTCACCGCCGGCGCCGCCATCACCATGGATATGTGTTGTGAATTCTGTTGTCGAACTCCCTCCTGTGGTCCTGAATGGTACTTCGGTGAGTTCTGTCTATGGGCTCCCTCTGGTGGCTGAGTGAAGCTGCTGCTTCTGAGGTTCCTTACACAGGTGACGTGGTTTATCCTTTGGTTTGCTGCTCTATTTAACTCCTCTCAGATCGTTACCCCATGCCAGCTGTCAATGTTTTTGCATTGGTTCAGTTCGCTCCTGGATCTCTCTGGTGACCTGCCTTCTCCTGCAGAAGCTAAGTTCCAGATAGTCATTATTTGTTCACTGTTTTCTTGTCCAGCTGGTTATCATGATTTTGTCTTGCTAGCTGGAAGCTCTGGGATGCAGAGTGGCCCCTCCGCACCATGAGTCGGTGCGGAGGTCCTTTTTGCACACTCTGCGTGGTCTTTTGTAGGTTTTTGTGCTGATCGCAAAGTTACCTTTCCTATCCTCTGTCTATTTAGTAAGTCTGGCCTCCCTTTGCTGAAACCTGTTTCATTTCTGCGTTTGTGACTTTCATCTTTACTCACAGTCAATATATGTGGGGGGCTTCCTTTACCTTTGGGGAATTTCCCTGAGGCAAGGTAGGCTTTATTTTCTATCTCTAGGGCTAGATAGTTCTTAGGCTGTGACGAGGCGCCTCGGTCTGGTCAGGAGCGCTCCACGGCTATTTCTAGTGTGTGTGATAGGATTAGGGCTTGCGGTCAGCAGAGCTCCCACATCCCAGAGCTTGTCCTGTATGAGGTTTAACTATCGGGTCATTCCGGGTGCTCCTAACCACCAGGTCATAACAGTACAGCTGGCCCGAAGTATTAATGCATCTCAATAGAGGGATAAGAGAACTTCTGAGACCATTTTTTTTTCTTTGCACTGTGTTTTGTCTTTCTTTTCCCCTAGACCTTTGGGTGGTTCAGGACACAGGTGTAAATATGAACATTCAAGGTCTGTCCTCTTGTGTGGATTATCTCACTGCAAGGGTACAAAACATTCAAGATTTTGTGGTTCAGAATCCTATGTTAGAGCCTAGAATTCCTATTCCTGACTTATTTTCTGGGGATAGATCTAGGTTCTTGAATTTCAATAATAATTGTAAACTGTTTCTAGCTTTGAAACCCCGCTCCTCTGGTGACCCCGTTCAACAGGTAAAAATCATTATTTCTTTGTTGCGTGGTGACCCTCAAGACTGGGCATTTTCCCTTGCACCAGGAGATCCTGCATTGCGTGATGTTGATGCGTTTTTTCTGGCGCTTGGATTGCTTTATGATGAACCAAATTCAGTGGATCAGGCAGAGAAAATCTTGCTGGCTTTGTGTCAGGGTCAGGATGAAGCGGAGGTGTACTGTCAGAAGTTTAGAAAGTGGTCTGTGCTCACTCAGTGGAATGAATGTGCCCTGGCGGCAATTTTCAGAAAGGGTCTTTCTGAAGCCCTTAAGGATGTCATGGTGGGATTTCCCACGCCTGCTGGTGTGAATGAGTCTGTCTTTGGCCATTCAGATCGATCGGCGCATGCGTGAGCGCAAAGCTGTGCACCATCTGGCGGTATTCTCTGAGCATAGGCCTGAGCCTATGCAGTGTGATAGGACTTTGACCAGAGCTGAACGGCAAGAACACAGACGTCAGAATGGGCTGTGTTTTTACTGTGGTGAATCCACTCATGCTATCTCCGATTGTCCTAAGCGCACTAAGCGGTTCGCCAGGTCTGCCATCATTGGTACAGTCCAGTCTAAATTTCTTTTGTCCGTTACTCTGATTTGCTCTCTGTCGTCCTATTCTGTAATGGCATTTGTGGATTCAGGCGCTGCCCTGAATTTGATGGATTTGGAGTTTGCCAGGCGCTGTGGTTTTTTCTTGGAGCCCTTGCAGTATCCTATTCCATTGAGAGGAATTGATGCTACGCCTTTGGCCAAGAATAAGCCTCAGTACTGGACTCAATTGACCATGTGCATGGCTCCTGCACATCAGGAGGATATTCGCTTTTTGGTGTTGCATAATCTGCATGATGTGGTCGTTTTGGGGTTGCCATGGCTACAGGTCCATAATCCAGTGTTGGATTGGAAATCTATGTCTGTGTCCAGCTGGAGTTGTCAGGGGGTACATGGTGATGTTCCATTGCTGTCAATTTCGCCTTCCACTCCTTCTGAAGTGCCTGAGTTTTTATCAGATTACCGGGATCTATTTGAAGAGCCCAAATCTGGTGCCCTACCTCCTCATAGGGATTGCGACTGTGCTATTAATTTGATTCCTGGTAGTAAGTTTCCTAAGGGCCATCTGTTTAATTTATCTGTGCCAGAGCACGCCGCTATGCGGAGTTATATAAAGGAATCCTTGGAGAAGGGTCATATTCGTCCGTCGTCGTCACCATTGGGAGCAGGGTTCTTTTTTGTGGCCAAGAACGATGGTTCTTTGAGACCTTGTATTGATTACCGCCTTCTTAATAAGATCACAGTCAAATTTCAGTATCCTTTGCCGCTGCTGTCTGATTTATTTGCTCGGATTAAGGGGGCTAGTTGGTTCACCAAGATAGATCTTCGTGGTGCGTATAATCTTGTGCGAATTAAACAGGGTGATCAATGGAAAACGGCATTTAATACGCCCGAGGGCCATTTTGAGTACCTGGTTATGCCATTCGGGCTTTCTAATGCTCCATCTGTGTTTCAGTCCTTTATGCATGACATCTTCCGAGAGTACCTGGATAGATTCATGATTGTATATTTGGATGACATTTTGGTCTTTTCGGATGATTGGGACTCTCATGTGAAGCAGGTCAGAATGGTGTTCCAGGTCCTTCGTGCGAATTCCTTGTTTGTGAAGGGGTCAAAGTGTCTCTTTGGAGTTCAGAAGGTTTCATTTTTGGGTTTCATTTTTTCCCCTCCTACTATCGAGATGGACCCTGTTAAAGTTCAGGCCATTTACGATTGGACTCAGCCGACATCTGTGAAGAGCTTGCAGAAATTCCTGGGCTTTGCTAATTTTTATCGTCGCTTCATCGCTAATTTTTCCAGTATTGCTAAACCGTTGACTGATTTGACCAAGAAAGGTGCTGATGTGGTCAATTGGTCTTCTGCGGCTATAGAGGCTTTTCAGGAGTTGAAGCGTCGTTTTGCTTCTGCCCCTGTGTTGTGCCAGCCAGATGTTTCGCTCCCTTTTCAGGTTGAGGTTGATGCCTCTGAAATTGGAGCAGGGGCTGTTTTGTCGCATTGAAGTTCTGATGGCTCGGTGATGAAACCCTGTGCCTTCTTTTCTAGAAAATTCTCGCCTGCTGAGCGCAATTATGATGTGGGCAATCGGGAGTTGTTGGCCATGAAATGGGCATTTGAGGAGTGGCGACATTGGCTTGAAGGAGCTAAACATCGCGTGGTGGTCTTGACGGATCACAAGAATTTGACTTATCTCGAGTCTGCCAAACGGTTGAATCCTAGACAGGCTCGATGGTCGCTCTTTTTCTCCCGTTTTGATTTTGTTGTTTCATACCTTCCGGGATCTAAGAATGTGAAGGCTGACGCCCTGTCGAGGAGTTTTGTGCCTGACTCTCCGGGTGTTCTGGAGCCGGCGGGTATTCTTAAAGAAGGGGTAATTGTGTCTGCCATTTCCCCTGATTTGCGGCATGTGCTGCAAAAGTTTCAGGCTGATAGACCTGACCGTTGTCCTACGGAGAAACTGTTTGTCCCTGATAGATGGACTAGTAGAGTTATCTCTGAGATTCATTGTTCAGTGTTGGCTGGTCATCCTGGAATCTTTGGTACCAGAGATTTGGTGGCTAGATCCTTTTGGTGGCCTTCTTTGTCACGGGATGTGCGTTCTTTTGTGCAGTCCTGTGGGACTTGTGCTCGGGCTAAGCCCTGCTGTTCTCGTGCCAGTGGGTTGCTTTTGCCCTTGCCGATCCCGTAGAGGCCCTGGACGCATATTTCCATGGATTTTATTTCTGATCTCCCTGTTTCTCAAAAGATGTCGGTCATTTGGGTGGTTTGTGATCGCTTCTCTAAGATGGTCCATTTGGTACCCTTATCTAAATTGCCTTCCTCCTCTGATTTGGTGCCTTTGTTTTTCCAGCATGTGGTTCGTTTGCATGGCATTCCAGAGAACATCGTCTCGGACAGAGGTTCCCAGTTTGTTTCGAGGTTTTGGCGGTCCTTTTGTGCTAAGATGGGCATTGATTTGTCTTTTTCTTCGGCTTTCCATCCTCAGACTTATGGCCAAACCGAACGAACTAATCAGACTTTGGAGACATATCTGAGATGCTTTGTTTCTGCTGATCAGGATGATTGGGTGTCCTTTTTGCCTTTGGCTGAGTTCGCCCTTAATAATCGGGCCAGCTCGGCTACTTTAGTTTCTCCTTTTTTCTGTAATTCTGGTTTCCATCCTCGATTTTCTTCAGGGCAGGTTGAGCCTTCGGACTGTCCTGGTGTGGATGCGGTGGTTGACAGGTTGCAGCAGATTTGGACTCATGTGGTGGACAATTTGACATTGTCCCAGGAGAAGGCTCAACGTTTCGCTAACCGCCGGCGTTGTGTTGGTCCCCGACTTCGTGTTGGGGATTTGGTTTGGTTGTCATCTCGTCACGTTCCTATGAAGGTTTCCTCTCCTAAGTTTAAGCCTCGTTTCATTGGGCCATATAAGATTTCTGAAGTTCTTAATCCTGTGTCATTTCGTTTGGACCTTCCAGCTTCTTTTGCCATCCATAATGTGTTCCATAGGTCGTTGTTGCGGAGATACGTGGCGCCTATGGTTCCCTCCGTTGATCCTCCTGCCCCGGTGTTGGTCGAGGGGGAGTTGGAGTATGTGGTGGAGAAGATTTTGGATTCTCGTGTTTCGAGACGGAAACTCCAGTACCTGGTCAAGTGGAAGGGTTATGGTCAGGAAGATAATTCCTGGGTTTTTGCCTCTGATGTTCATGCTGCCGATCTTGTTCGTGCCTTTCATTTGGCTCATCCTGATCGGCCTGGGGGCTCTGGTGAGGGTTCGGTGACCCCTCCTCAAGGGGGGGATACTGTTGTGAATTCTGTTGTCGAACTCCCTCCTGTGGTCGTGAATGGTACTTCGGCGAGTTCTGTCTATGGGCTCCCTCTGGTGGCTATGAGTGAAGCTGCTGCTTCTGAGGTTCCTTACACAGGTGACGTGGTTTATCCTTTGGTTTGCTGCTCTATTTAACTCCTCTCAGATCGTTACCCCATGCCAGCTGTCAATGTTTTTGCATTGGTTCAGTTTGCTCCTGGATCTCTCTGGTGACCTGCCTTCTCCTGCAGAAGCTAAGTTCCTGATAGTCATTATTTGTTCACTGTTTTCTTGTCCAGCTGGTTATCATGATTTTGTCTTGCTAGCTGGAAGCTCTGGGATGCAGAGTGGCCCCTCCGCACCATGAGTCGGTGCGGAGGTCCTTTTTGCACACTCTGCGTGGTCTTTTGTAGGTTTTTGTGCTGATTGCAAAGTTACCTTTCCTATCCTCTGTCTATTTAGTAAGTTTGGCCTCCCTTTGCTGAAACCTGTTTCATTTCTGCGTTTGCGACATTCATCTTTACTCACAGTCAATACATGTGGGGGGCTTCCTTTACCTTTGGGGAATTTCTCTGAGGCAAGGTAGGCTTTATTTTCTATCTCTAGGGCTAGATAGTTCTTAGGCTGTGACGAGGCGCCTAGGTCTGGTCAGGAGCGCTCCACGGCTATTTCTAGTGTGTGTGATAGGATTAGGGCTTGCGGTCAGCAGAGCTCCCACATCCAAGAGCTTGTCCTGTATGAGGTTTAACTATCAGGTCATTCCGGGTGCTCCTAACCACCAGGTCATAACAGATATGAGTCACTTCTGGGCCGGCGGTCGCTCTGTCCTGTCACTTCCGGTCGTGTGAGAGCTAGTCATCCTAAGCGCTCAGAGAAGAGATCCAGCTGCAGGCGCAGGCAGCGCCAAGCAGAAAGAGGAGCAGGAGGCAGGAGCAGCAGTCAGGTGCACAGACGGTGCACCCGGTCCCAGGCTGTGTTCACAACAGAACGGAAGCAACGGCGAAGTGAAGCAGTGAGTGAAGAGTGAGTCTTCCTCCAAGTTCCTGGTCCCAATACATTGCGTGGGCGGGGGGTCGGATGCAGCCTGCTGTGTGAGCCTGGTTGTAGTCCTAGCCTAGACTGTCTGTATATACTAAATGGCTGGCTGAGTTATATACTACGTAACGGCCCGGGCCTGTGCTATATACTACGTGGGTGGCTGTGTGTTATATACTACATGGGCTGTCTGTGCTATATACTGCGTGGGCTGTGCTATATACTGCTTGGGCTGTGTTATATACTGCGTGGGCTCAGGCTTTGTTATATACTGCGTGGGCTGTGTTATATACTTCGTGGGATGTTATATACTACATGGCTGTGTTATATACTGCATAGGCTTTGTTATATACTGTGTGGGCTTTGTTATATACTGCGTGGGCTGTGTTATATACTGCGTGGGCTGTGTTACATACTGCGTGGGCTGTGTTACATACTGCGTGGGCTGTGCTATATACTGCGTGGGCTGTGCTATATACTGCGTGGGCTGTGTTATATACTGTGTGGGCTGTGTTATATACTACGTGGCTGTGTTATATGCTACGTGGGCTGTTATATACTACATGGCTGTGTTATATGCTATGTGGCTGTGCTATATACTACGTGGGCTGTGTTATATACTACATGGCTGTGTTTATACGCGATCATGAATCGTGGTATGTGTTAAAGGGGGGGCCCACTGAGACTCTTTCGCCGGGGGCCCTCAAAAACGTGGAGTCGGCCCTGCATGTGAGGTTCACCGCCACCTCCTTTCAACATCACAACTTTCTGGCAGAAAAATTGTTGTAATCTCAGCTGTTACGGTCAGGTGATCTGTTGAGACAATTTCATTCATGCTTTACTCAGTTAAGCTTCTGTAACATCATACCTAGTTTCCTTTAACTAAAGGGATTGCCATTCTATCCTAAAATGTAGCAGGTGTAGATGTAGTAGTAGTAGTAAATAATTCTAGTAATATTAGAAATATAGAAGAGTTCTCCTGATAACCTATGTCGCTTACCCCATGTGTAGGTATATCCATAGCTTAGGAATCCATGATTAAAACCATTCATAGAGTGACAATTGCTAGTGGTCGTAACCATGGATACTACCTAAGCTACTGAAATGCCTGCACATGGGGTAAGTGACACAGGTAAACAGGAGAACAAAACTACATTTGTAATTGGAAATATTTGCTAATAATATAATTATTATTACTACTATATGGCAGCCCGATTCTAAAGAATCGCGAGTCTAGAATCCATATATACTTTATTTATTCAAATGTAAGAATAATACAATTAATAAATAATAGTAAGAAAGAACAAAAAATGGCTGCACTCACCAGCTCTTGACAATTCTTGTTATTTAAGGTACAGTTACACAGGATCCATGAACATGCTTATGAGGGGAGGGATGAAAGACATCAGACGACAACTTTGCGTGTTGTGGCAAATGCCACAACAACGGTTCTTTGCTTAAGAACAATAATGTAAATAATAAATAATATGTATCAATAACTATGTATATTGGTATGTTCTATGACATTTTAAAATATTTCATTATTATGTGGAAAGGCTCTTAGTACCCATACTGGCGCATACTTGTGTGCCCATCAGGTATTAAATAGGCAGTTTATATTGCAGAGAAATTGCTGGGCAATAATGGACAATGTCCTTATGTGGCAAATAATAGAGCAATATACCCAATGTGGCAAAGAAGAGGTTAATAAACGGCAGTCTCTCAGTATAACAGTCAGTGAATAATAGGCAGTATATGGAGAAAACACCAAACAAAAGTTCAAAATTGGTGTGAAAATGTCACTGAACCACTTCACAACTAAATATATATAGTTTTGGTAAATGGTCTTATCATTTTTTTGACGAAATTCGGCAGGAGCTTGAAGAGCAACGTCACTGGGCCCGCCTCCACGCAGTAGAAACTTGCTGTGAGGTAAAAATTCAAAAATCACACCAAAATGGCGGGCGGAGTGTGTCACAGTACGGCACGTTTCTGATTGGTCGCTCGCAGCAGGCGGCAACCAATCAGACACTGGACACTGTTGACGTCACTTATCTCCGGACATTAGCTCCGGACATTAGCTCCGGACAGGAAGTTGGCACAAATTGCAGGAAGTAGTATTCTAGGCAATTATATATTAGATTACACCTACTACATATTAGGATATGATCTTGGAGATGGGAACACCCCTTTAAGCTACAAGTCTGCAGTTACTCTATGTGATTGCAAACTTGTGAATCCTCATATCACGCTCACTGCGTGCTGTGAGGATTCTCCGGTGCCAGGTCCAGGTGGTCATATGATCACAAATATTTGAATTCCGTAATCCTGGCGACAATACCAAGACTGTTTCTGACCTCGCTCAATGCACTTGCATTACGCAATGCCGTGCCCATCTATTCAGAAGGCGTCTGGGAGTATGCATATCGCGCACTTGAAGTCACATGACTGAACACTCTCGATGCCTGCGAATCCTTGCAGTGCATGCCATTTGAGAATTCACAAGTCTACAGTCATATAAAATGACTGCAGACTTGTAGCTTAGGATTGGACAACTCCTTTAAGCTCAGGGTGGACAAACTACAAAGAGTATATTGTCAGCTGGAAATCGAGGAGCCCACACAAAATACTGTTCTTGCACTGTGGCCCTCTCTTGTTGGAGTCTGACCCTCCTAGATTATGTTTCTTTTCTTCCACTAAATGCTATACCATTATAATGTATGGACAATATGAGAATACGAATAGTAAGTGCTGGAATGAGAATGTAAAAGTTTACTCACAAGATTCAGGAATTCACAAAGGCTAAGCAAAGAACCCGATCCAGACATTTGGGATTTTCACCGTGGATGTGTCTGTAGATCAGCACCAGGCTTGGCCCCACCGTCATTCAATTAGGGCAACATGCGACTTGCAGAATCTGTGCGAATCCTAAACATGCTGCAGAGTTTACAATCCACAGCTTCGCCATTCTTCCTTGCTGATTTTTTTCTTCTGCATGGACATAAGGTATAAAATCCCCCATTTACTTGCATTAGATGCAGAATATTAGAGAATTTGATGAGAAGCTGGATGCAGAACCCGCATCATCATATCCTGAATGTGTGAACATTGCCTAATTTTTGCCTATTACATTTACAATTTGAACACATCGGGCAGATTTACTAAAACTTTCTAATTTTTTTTTTTTAACAGTGTAGACCGTAGATGATCTAAAAATGTTCCAATCTTTCCAAAGCGGTTCTTGCTGATGAATAAATGTAGTGCATTTTTTAGACTGCCCAGCCTAATTTTACACCTATTAAGTGGTTTACTTTGTGCTAGAATTTTGGCACAATTTTTGCACTTTGTGTTGAATCTCAGACCGCTTTCCTGCTCAGCCAGAACTCCCATGCAGAGCAATTCAGAACATGTCTAAAATAATAATACATTCGGCTCACAGTATATAAGGCCATGTTCACACAATGCGTTTTTTACTGCGGAACCGCCGCGGGTCCGCAGCTGTTTTCCATGCAAGGTACAGTACAATGTACCCTATGGAAAACAGGAACCGCTGTGCCCACATTGCGGAAATTCACTAAAAAAGCCGCGCTGAATAGCTGCGGTAAAAAAGGACCATGTCACTTCTTTGTGCGGAACTGCAGCGGTTCTGCACCCATTGACCTCCATTGTGAGGGTCAAACCCGCAGTAAAACCCGCAGACGAAAAAAATATCTGCGGGTTTTCTGCGGTTTGTGGTGCAGAACCGCTGCAGCAGGAAGTGCGTGGGCGGAGTGTGGCTGTCCCCCCGTGCCCCAATCCCACCCCCCCATGCTCCGATGCCACCCCCCCGTGCTCCGACGCCCCCCCCGTGGCCTCATCTCCCCCCCTTATACTTACCGGGCCTCCCGGTGTCCGTCCGTCTTCTCACTGGGCGCCGCCATCTTCCAAAATGGCGGGCGCATGCGCAGTGCGCCCGCCGAATCTGCCGGCCGGCAGATTCATTCCAGGCACATTTTGATCACTGTGATAACCTCACAGTGATCAAAAAAAAAAAAAAAGTAAATGACCCCCCCCCCCTTTATCACCCCCATAGGTAGTAACAATAATAAAATGAAGAATTTATTTTTTTTCCCCCCACTACAGTTAGAACTAGGGTTAGGGTTAGGGGTAGGGTTAGGGGTAGGGTTAGGGTATTTTCAGCCATTTTAACCCTAAAAAAACTTCCTAGAAAACACACAGACTCTGCAGGGATAACTGCATAAAAAACCGCACTAAAAACCGCATCAAAACACGCATCAAAAAATGCACCAAAAACGCACCAAAAAACGCACCTGCGTTTTCTGCCAAGAGCTGCGGTTTTTAGTGCAGAAAAAACAGCAGGGAAATCAGGAACGTGTGAACATGGCCTAAAAGTGTTTTTTTTTTGTGCATTATAAAAGGACTTGTCCACTACTGGACAATCCTGGGTAATCATTTCAGGTCTCTACTTAAAATACAAACAAGGTGCACTCCTCACCTGAAGTGGTGCCTTTCCAGCTATGTTGTTGCTGCGATTCCTGGCAGATCACATAACATTGCTGTCACAATAAAACCGCTAATCGCTGTAAAGCTCATTGATATTCGGTGAGAGCAGCTCTGACAAAATTTGCTGCAACAGACGCGTGACACAACAATATCATATGACATGCAGTGAATAGCGGCAGCGGAATCGCTGTAAATGGCGGCACTGCAGAAGGTGAGTACCCATTGTATTAAATGTTGTTGTCCCATATCAGACAATCCATTAATCACCTCATTCATACACATTGGTTTTTCACATACGAGCTGCAACACTTTTTTTTTTCCCCAGAGGTAGCACCTATACCTATGACAGTCTGTGGGCTTGCACACATGCCTGTGATTTTTGCAAACTGAGTGATCCATGCAAAAATGTGGAGACTTGTCCGATATATTGATCCAATTGTTGGATCAAACTGCAATTAAATTCTATGGGTCCGTGAAAAAATCAGAAAGCAATCGGATGAGATTTGTGTGCGCGATCCGTTCTTCACTGACTAATAGAAAAAAGTGGAGAAACTTCTTTTTTTTTCCATCAGTGAAAAAACTGATGAAACTCAGATTAAGATCACTGATTAAAATTGGTTTGTTTTTCTCATACATCCATAGAGTGGGGAAAAAAGTATTTAGTCAGCCACCAATTGTGCAAGTTCTCCCATTTAAAAAGATGAGAGAGGCCTGTAATTGACATCATAGGTAGACCACAACTAGGAGAGTCAAAATGAGAAAACAAATCCAGAAAATCACCTTGTCTGATTTGGCAAGATTTATTTAGCAACTGAAACTGACAACTGAATGAGGCCTGATGCAGGATCTTGGCAATTTATCCCAGTAAGTCTGACTTATTCAACATTCATGATGGCCAGCCTGTTCCCCAGTCATGTCCTATTGAGTTTTTATTTATTATTTTCTTATCTAGCTGGTGCAATTTGTTATTGTACATCTCCTTCCATGTGTCTTCTAATTCAGTATTCTGTCCCAGGTCTCTACAAAACTACTGTATCAGTTTGGAATGAAGCTATCCAATATGAGTATGTGAGGGAACACACATCATCCGATTTATTGTCGCTAAAGTCTTTTTTTCTCTGTGGAATGAATGTGACTGTCATAGAGGAAAAGGTAATGTACACAGTCAGTCATATGGAGTACGTGGTCCTTTATCGTATACAGTCGTTGGCATAAAGGTGTCATCATTTCTTTCCGAAAGGGCTTGTTTAGCACATAAGATCTGTGTTGCTAGTAAACTGACATTTCTAAACCGTTATTAAAAGGTAATTTCACAACTGAATTCGGTCAGTAGAGATACAAAATACATGGCACAGATTCTGATCTTTGCTTCATAGAATTAGTACTGCAATGTTCCTGCTTATCCAGTAAAGCAATAAAACAATCCATTACCGCAGACCAAATAGTAAATGGCAATCAGCAGGTATGCTAATGTTGTAACAGTAAATGGGGCGAGAACCCCCCATTTTAGAACCTCCCAGGCCTGGGGAGAATAAAACACAACAACCCAGAATTCTCCACTTCAAAGGGTCATTTCACATAAGCATGAAGGCAGGTGCAGACAGCCATTATCTTTCTATCTGAGAAAACCCGTCCAATTATGCTAATTCGATTCTGATCAGAGTTTGATTGGAGTGGGATATAATTTTCTTGGAGGTGGAGAAAAAGAAAAAGGTTCTTCATTTTGTCTGTCCGTGAAAATTGTACAGCGCAAAGAGGTCATCTGTTATGACCTGGTGGTCAGGACAATAATGGACCTGGTGGTTAAGAGCACACGGAATGACCTGATAGTTACTGATAATAAGGACGAGCTCTGGGACGTGGGAACTCTGCTGACCGCAATCCCTAATCCTATTGAACACACTAGAAATAGCCATGGATTGCGCCTAACGCTCCCTATGCAACTCGGCACAGCCTAAGGAACTAGCTAAGCATGGTATCCATCCACAGACAGCTGTTTCGGGGTTTTTGCCCCTCATCAGTGTGGAGTAGGAATCTGGCTATTAGGAGCAGTGCCTAGTAAAAAGGCTATAAAGGCACAGATGATTGGCCTCGGGGAGACCAAAACATCCAACACCGCGGAGACACCATCACGTGTTTCTCAACGCAGTGATTCCAGAACACTGCCCCCTATGGGAAATATGCAGATGCATGTAAAGAAGCTGCGGAGACACCATCACGTGTTTCTCGACGCAAGCAGTGAATAGCCAGGCCTTTCCCCGGGAAGGAACAACCACGGGAAGGGCAGCATCCTATGAAGGAAAGCCACCTATGCCAAGCATGGTATCCATCCACAGACAGCTGTTTCGGGGTTTTTGCCCCTCAGTGTGGAGTAGAAATCTGGCTATTAGGAGCAGTGCCTAGTAAAAAGGCTATAAAGGCACAGATGATTGGCCTCGGGGAGACCAAAACATCCAACACCGCGGAGACACCATCACGTGTTTCTCAACGCAGTGATTCTAGAACACTGCCCCCATCCCTTATCGGAAATATGCAGATGCATGTAAAGAAGCTGCGGAGACACCATCACATGTTTCTCGACACAAGCAGTGAATAGAAGAGAAGAGAAACGAGGATGGAAACCAGAATTGCAGAAAAACGGCGAAACCAAAGTAGCCGAGCTGGCCCAATTATTAAGTGCGAACTCAGCCAAAGGCAAAAAGGACACCCAATCATCCTGATCAGCAGAAACAAAGCATCTCAGATATGTTTCCAAAGTTTGATTAGTTCGTTCGGTTTGGCCATTTGTCTGAGGATGGAAAGCCGAGGAAAAAGACAAATCAATGCCCATCCTTGCACAAAAGGATTGCCAAAACCTCGAAACAAACTGGGAACCTCTGTCAGAAACGATGTTCTCCGGGATACCATGTAAACGAACCACATGCTGGAAAAATAATGGCACCAAATCAGAGGAGGAAGGCAATTTAGACAAAGGTACCAAATGGACCATCTTAGAAAAGCGATCACAAACCACCCAAATGACCGACATCTTTTGAGAGACGGGGAGATCCGAAATAAAATCCATAGAAATATGCGTCCAGGGCCTCTTCGGGACCGGCAAGGGCAAAAGCAACCCACTGGCACGAGAACAGCAGGGCTTAGCCCGAGCACAAGTCCCACAGGACTGCACAAAAGAACGCACATCCCGTGACAAAGACGGCCACCAAAAGGATCTAGCCACCAAATCTCTGGTACCAAAGATTCCAGGATGCCCAGCCAACACTGAACAATGAATCTCAGAGATAACTCTACTAGTCCATCTATCAGGGACAAACAGTTTCTCGGCTGGGCAACGGTCAGGTCTATCAGCCTGAAATTTTTGCAGCAACCGCCGCAAATCAGGGGAGATGGCAGACAAAATTACCCCCTCTTTGAGAATACCCGCCGGCTCAGGAACACCCGGAGAGTCAGGCACAAAACTCCTTGACAGGGCATCAGCCTTCACATTCTTAGAGCCCGGAAGGTACGAAACCACAAAATCAAAACGGGAGAAAAATAACGACCATCGAGCCTGTCTCGGATTCAACCGTTTGGCAGACTCAAGATAAGTCAAATTCTTGTGATCTGTCAAGACCACCACGCGATGCTTGGCTCCTTCAAGCCAATGACGCCACTCCTCGAATGCCCACTTCATGGCCAACATCTCATGATTACCAACATCATAATTACGCTCAGCAGGCGAAAACTTTCTAGAAAAGAAAGCACATGGCTTCATCACCGAGCCATCAGAACTTCTTTGCGACAAAACAGCCCCTGCTCCAATCTCAGAAGCATCAACCTCAACCTGAAATGGGAGCGAAACATCTGGCTGGCAGAACACAGGGGCAGAAGAAAAACGACGCTTCAACTCCTGAAAAGCCTCTACAGCTGCAGAAGACCAATTGACCACATCAGCACCCTTCTTGGTCAAATCAGTCAACGGTTTAGCAACAGTAGAAAAATTAGCGATGAAGCGCCGATAAAAATTAGGAAAGCCCAGGAACTTTTGCAGGCTCTTCACAGATGTCGGCTGAGTCCAATCGTAAATGGCCTGGACTTTAACAGGGTCCATCTCGATAGTAGAAGGGGAAAAAATGAACCCCAAAAATGAAACCTTCTGAACTCCAAAGAGACACTTTGACCCCTTCACAAACAAGGAATTCGCACGAAGGACCTGGAACACCATTCTGACCTGCTTCACATGAGACTCCCAATCATCCGAAAAGACCAAAATATCATCCAAATACACAATCAGGAATTTATCCAGGTACTCTCGGAAGATGTCATGCATAAAGGACTGAAATACTGATGGAGCATTGGAAAGCCCGAATGGCATAACCAGGTACTCAAAATGGCCCTCGGGCGTATTAAATGCTGTTTTCCATTCATCGCCTTGTTTAATACGCACAAGATTATACGCCCCTCGAAGATCTATCTTGGTGAACCAACTAGCCCCTTTAATACGAGCAAACAAATCAGACAGCAACGGCAAAGGATACTGAAATTTGACTGTAATTTTATTAAGAAGGCGGTAATCAATACAAGGTCTCAAAGAACCATCCTTCTTGGCCACAAAAAAGAACCCTGCTCCTAACGGTGATGACGACGGGCGAATATGGCCTTTCTCCAAGGATTCCTTTATATAACTCCGCATAGCGGCGTGTTCTGGCACAGATAAATTGAACAATCGGCCCTTAGGAAACTTACTACCAGGAATCAAATTAATTGCACAATCGCAATCCCTATGAGGAGGTAGGGCACTGGCTTTGGGCTCATCAAATACATCCCGATAATCCGACAAAAACTCTGGAACTTCAGAAGGAGTGGAAGACGAAATAGACAAAAATGGAACATGACCATGTACCCCCTGGCAACCCCAGCTGGACACAGACATAGATTTCCAGTCCAATACTGGATTATGAACCTGTAGCCATGGCAACCCCAAAACGACCACATCATGCAGATTATGCAATACCAGAAAGCGGATATCCTCCTGATGTGCAGGAGCCATGCACATGGTCAATTGGGTCCAGTACTAAGGCTTATTCTTGGCCAAAGGCGTAGCATCAATTCCTCTCAATGGAATAGGATACTGCAAGGGCTCCAAGAAAAAACCACAGCGCCTAGCAAACTCCAAGTCCATCAAATTCATGGCAGCGCCTGAATCCACAAATGCCATAACAGAATAGGATGACAAAGAGCAAATCAGAGTAACGGACAATAGAAATTTAGACTGTACCGTACCAATGGTGGCAGACCTAGCGAACCGCTTAGTGCGCTTAGGACAATCGGAGATAGCATGAGTGGAATCACCACAGTAAAAACATAGCCCATTCCGACTTCTGTGTTCTTGCCGTTCAGCTCTGGTCAAAGTCCTATCACATTGCATAGGCTCAGGCCCATGCTCAGATAGTACCGCCAAATGGTGCACAGCTTTACGCTCACGCAAGCGTCGATCGATCTGAATGGCCAAAGACATAGACTCATTCAGACCAGCAGGCATGGGAAATCCCACCATGACATCCTTAAGGGCTTCAGAGAGACCCTTTCTGAAGATTGCTGCCAGGGCACATTCATTCCACTGAGTGAGCACAGACCACTTTCTAAACTTCTGACAATATATCTCCGTTTCATCCTGACCCTGACACAGAGCCAGCAAGATTTTCTCTGCCTGATCCACTGAATTAGGTTCGTCATAAAGCAATCCAAGCGCCAGAAAAAACGCATCAACATCACGCAATGCCGTATCTCCTGGCGCAAGGGAAAATGCCCAGTCTTGAGGGTCACCACGTAACAAAGAAATAATTATCTTTACTTGTTGAACAGGGTCACCTGAGTAGCGAGGTTTCAAGGCAAGAAACAATTTACAATTATTTTTGAAATTCAAGAACTTAGATCTATGACCAAAAAACAAATCAGGAATTGGAATCCTAGGCTCTGACATCGGATTCTGAACCACAAAATCTTGAATGTTTTGTACCCTTGCAGTGAGATTATCCATCCAAGAGGACAGACCTTGAATGTCCATGTTTACACCTGAGTCCTGAACCACCCAGAGGTAAAGGGGAAAAGAGAGACAAAACACACTGCAAAGAAAAAAAAAATGGTCTCAGAACTTCTCTTATCCCTCTATTGAGATGCATTAGTACTTTGGGCCACCTGTACTGTTATGACCTGGTGGTCAGGACAATAATGGACCTGGTGGTTAAGAGCACACGGAATGACCTGATAGTAACTGATAATAAGGACGAGCTCTGGGACGTGGGAACTCTGCTGACCGCAATCCCTAATCCTATTGAACACACTAGAAATAGCCGTGGATTGCGCCTAATGCTCCCTATGCAACTCGGCATAGCCTATTGAACTAGCTAGCCCTAAAGATAGAAAAATAAAGCCTACCTTGCCTCAGAGAAATTCCCCAAAGGAAAAGGCAGCCCCCCACATATAATGACTGTGAGTAAAGATGAAAATACAAACACAGAGATGAAATAGATTAAGCAAAGTGAGGCCCGACTTACTGAACAGACCGAGGATAGGAAAGGTTACTTTGTGGTCAGCACAAAAACCTACAAAAAGACCACGCAGTGGGCGCAAAAAGACCCTCCGCACCGACTCACGGTGCGGAGGCGCTCCCTCTGCGTCCCAGAGCTTCCAGCAAGCAAGACAACAATAAAAATAGCAAGCTGGACAGAAAAATAGCAAACCAAAGAAATACAAGCTGGAACTTAGCTTCTGCTGGGAAGACAGGTCACAAGAACGATCCAGGAGAGAACTAGACCAATACTGGAACATTGACAGGTGGCATGGAGCAAAGATCTAAGTGGAGTTAAATAGAGCAGCCAGCTAACGAATTAACCTCGTCACCTGTGGAAGGAAACTCAGAAACACCCACCAGAGGAAGTCCATGGACAGAACCAGCCGAAGTACCATTCATGACCACAGGAGGGAGCCCGACAACAGAATTCACAACAGTCATCCAAGTGCGGTCCAATTTTTTCCACAGACCTTAAACATGAATGGGCGAGTGACATCTGGTTATCAGAGGCACATTGTGCATGCTGCATATACGGTGTTGAGGCATTCAATGGCTGCAATGAGATCTGTGTTTACCCGTTTAATGTTAATTTTCTATATCAGCCAACAATAAAATTATGAGCTAATTAACATAGAGGGGAAAATGACCTACTGTATCATGTAAATATATAATGTAGAGGTAATGTGTTTTTTTAAGTGAATTATTTTATCGATGTATATGAAACACTCATTATAGGCCAGTTGCCTTTTTATCTTTACCACTAAACACTAAATAGCAAAACTGTTAATGCAGTCAAACACAATGCTAAAGTATAAATGAATTGTGTTACTTCTGTAGTATTGGTACTCATGCACAAATCTATCTTTCTATTAGACCCTGTCATGGCCCAAAGATCCAGAGGAGATTGCTGCTGTATCAAAGCTTGACAAAAATGTTGGTGGAAAGAACAAGGAAAAGGAAAAGGAAAGGGCCAAAAGTGGCTCCAGGGTAAGATTGGTTGCAGTGTACTACTTCGTTAGCAAAAAACTGTGGAAAAGCTTATAACCTTGCTTTCCTCGTAGCCCACAAATGCTTTTTTTTGGTGCACATCCCAATTTCGGGGTACCTCCCATCAGAACACATGGATCAAGCTTTAGAATTCAGCATGCCAGTGTCTTTTTTTTTTTTCAACCCTCACTATATGTTGAGGAGAGTCAGAGAGCTAGGATACACATAAAACAGTTGGCCGTCCTGCCAAAATCGAGTGGATGAGCACATCATGGGGGCACTCAGAACTGTTGATCTGTAAACATCAGCAGAAATTTTTTTTTTTTAAATTATGTTTTGGATATCACTTTAAAACTACATTTATATTGTTATAGGGAAGTAAAACGGATGGAAAGAATAAGAAGAAAAAAGAAAATCTAGTACAGCTTCGTCATGATCCCCCAATTGTGAAGACTCTTGGTTCTGCAGAAATGTGTTTAAAAAATCTGGTCTCTGGAGAGATGCAAACTTCTTCTATTTGCAACTTGGAGCCATTTAACAACAACTTAGAGCAGCGGGATGCAAATAAAAAGGTGATGCAACAGGAACATAACAGTAACCTACTACAATAGTTATAATGGAAATACATTTTTCAAGAATTTTACAGTTAGAATACAAATGATACATTCTAGTGAATGTGTGCTAGTCACTCTGTTCACTAATCTTTGTATATGCCCTCGTAACCAGAAATTGTTGCTTTTATGACAAAGTACGATTATTTCAGATGTTTGCCTTAGCTTTGGTCACCTTAATTACCATAACTATGTTTCAATACTAAGAGATCCCAAAAGTATAAAGACAGTTGTGGTTATATATTGTCTTTACATTGTATTCTTGTATACACTTCTGAACACTGAAATTGCAACACCAAGAAGGAAATGTCGTGGAGTTAAGGAACTCACAGTATGGGTAGTCATTTTAATGAAACACAAGTGATTAAAAAAAAATGGAAGTATGAGTATGAGCACCACGCACAGAAACAAATGCACTAACACTCCTTGACTGCTATCAATGAGGTTATTATTAATAGTTGACTGAAGAATGTTCTGCCACGCTAAATGCACTTGAGCACACAAATCAAAATCCGCTGCTGAAAGCTCCGTTTGCAATTTCCAACCAGTCAGATCCCAGATGTGCCTGATAAAAGACAAGTCCAGACACGCTTCCATGGTAGCACGTTTTCACCACTCACAGTAGCACTAGCAACAGGAGGCCTGGTGTTATGTTGAAATACGGGTTCTGGGACACTTTGGAGAAATGGCCGTACCACTGCTTTCACAAACAAACCATTGTGTACTCTGAATGAAAACTAAATGTGTCCAGCTACAGTAAATTATGCTTCCCCACACCATAATCCCGGTAGGATTCATTTGACGTTCCCTTGTAGAAGGCCTCTTCATGGAGTTGCCCATGTGGTCTCCAGGCCAATCTCAATCTATAATTGGGTCCAAGACAAAAATTGGACTGATTGCTAAAGAGGACAGACCTTCATTCCAGCCTCCATTGCTCCTTTTCAACCTTGGGTCTCCATCTGGAAACCACGTGGGTAATCCCATGAAGAGGCCTTCACAAGGGAACATCACAATGGTCCTAATCACAGGATTATGGTGGGGGGTGGCATAATGTACAATATTTTGGACCCATTTAATCTCCATTACAGGTACACTAACCGTTTAGCATTACACTGAATTGTGGAACCAGCAGTACAGCCATTTCTACAATATGTCCCTGAAGCCATTATTCAACACGACAATTTCAGTAATCATGTTGTTCGTGCTAATGAAAGCAGTCTGCATGGTCTAAACATGCTACCTTGGCCTACAGCTTCACTGGACTTGTATCTCATCAAGCACATCTGGGAAGTCAATGGTCAGCAATTGCAAAGGGAGCAGCCAGCAGCGGATCTTGATGATTTGAGCACCCAGTGTTTCAGGACATTGATAACCTCATTGATAACATGCCAAAGCATGTATTTCTGCGCATGGTGCTCATACTCAATACTGAATAAATTGAGAGTTTTGTTTTAAAGGTCTCCATTTTTTAATCATTTGCTTATTATTAACATGTCAATCAATCCCATGATTTCTATAATTTCCCCACTTTTCCTTCTTGGTGTTGCAATTTCAATGTTGCGGAGTGTATTCAACCATAATTGTGAAACCAACTATGATTTTATTTCAGAGCCCTCAAAACAGCAACAAAACCAAGGAGCGTAGGGTGAAAAGTGGTAGAGAAAATGCAGACTCTCCAAAGCCACCTCGCTCTTCATCAGGTAAAAAAAATTAATAAAATTGTAATGTAATTTCTTGTCCAACCTCTTCATTTACATATTCCATTGAAGCATAATGTTTACACACACAGATAGATATATAGATAGACAGATAGATAGGGATGGATGGATGGATGGATGGAGTGAAGTGAGTGAGTGAGTATTCGGCCCCCTGGAGCTATTCAACCTTTTTCCACATATCATGCTTCAAACATAAAGATACCAAATGTAAATTTTTGGTGAAGAATCAACAACAAGAGGAACACAATTGTGTAGTTGAACGAAATGTATTGGTTATTATAAATATTTGTGGAAATTCAAAAACTGAAAAGTGGGGCGTACAATATTATTCGGCCCCTTTACTTTCATTGTGCAGCAAACTCACTCCAGAAGATCATTGTAGATCTCTGAATGATCCAATGTTGTCCTAAATGCCTAATGATGATAAATATAATCCACCTGTGTGTAATCAAGCCTCTGTATAAATGCACCTGCTCTGTGATAGTCTCAGGGTTCTCTTTGAAGCACAGAGAGCATCATGAAGACCAAGGAGCACAACAGGCCGGTCTGTGATACTGTTGTGCAGTTTAAAGCCAGATTTGGATACAAAATGATTTCCAAAACTTTAAACATCCCAAGGAGCACTGTGCAAGCGATCATATTGAAATGGAAGGAGTATCATACCACTGCAAATCTACCAAGACCCGGCCGTCCCTCTAAACTTTCATCTCAAACAAGGAGAAGACTGATCAGAAATACAGCCAAGAGGCCCATGATCACTCTGGATGAACTGCAGAGATCTACGGCTGAGGTGGGGCAGTCTGTCCATAGGACAACAATCAGTCGTTCACAGGGCCGTATTTAGAGTTTATGCTGCCTTAGGCACTTTTCGTGCTGCCTCCCCATTGGTGAGTATGACTAATGCAGACACTGTCGGCAGTCACTTAGGCTACTTTCACATCAGCAATTTTTACCATTCGCGGCAGATCCGTCAGTTTTTTGCACACACATGGCTCCGCACAGACATACAGCCCCACACACACATACAGCTCTGCACACACACACACACACACACACATACGGCCCCACACACATACAGCTCCGCAGACACACACAGCACCCCACAGACACACACATACATACAGCTCCACGCACACACACACAGCTCCGCTCCGCACACACACATACAGCTCCGCACATACACACACACCTACAGCTCCACGCACACACACGGCTTCGCACACAAACACACACAGCTCCACACACAAACACACACCGCTCCGCACACACACACAGCTGTGCTCACACACACACGTACAGCTCCGCTGCCCACACACACAGCTCTGCACACACATACAGCCCCACACACACATACAGCTCTGTGTGCATGTACACACACACACACAGCCCCACACACACAGCACCCCACAGACACACACATATATAAAGCTCCACGCACACACATACAGCTCTGCTCACACACATACAGCTCTGCACATACACACACATACAGCGCCACCACACATACAGCTCCACAGCTCTGCGCGCACACACACATACAGCTCCGCTGCCCACGCACACATACACACACACACACATACAGCTCTGCACACACAGCTCCGCACACACATACAGCTCTGCGCGCATGCACACACATACAGCTCCGCTGCCCGCACACACACACACACACACACACACAGCCCCACACACATACAGCTCCGCACACACACACACGATACAGCCACACACACACCAGCACTGGCAATATGTGCTCCCAGGACCCAGAGTGAGTGGGGGTGTGTTATACCCCACCCCCACCACTCTCTGGGTCCACTGCCAGGAGGAAAGATCAAACATCAAACATTAAGGGCTGATGACTGTGTTTTCATGGCTCCTCCAGCCTCAGGCACTACAGGCAGAAACGAGGCTGAGGAATATGAGGGAAGGGGTGAGGTGAGTCACAGACAGAGCCATGCAGCAGGCAGTGTGCGGGCAGGAACAAGGAGGGAGATCATTACAGACAGAGACAGTGTACACTACTTACTGTGTATGTACTGCTCTATTGTCTGAGAGTCCTCCAGGCCAGCAATGTGAGTCCAGCCACCGCTCCACTTCAGCAGTCAGTCACAGTCACATTCCGGCCGGGCACCAGTGAGGCTGTGAGCAGGGGCATCACTGTGTCTCAGCAGGGGGAGTAGGGAGAGTCAGCACCAGCACCATGTGTTCTGGCTGCCGCTCTGCCGCTCCCTGTCTTCAGGAAGAGACTCACAGCCAGAGCCAGGACTAGTTTAAAAAAAAAAGAAAAAAAAAAACCTTGCTCAGGTACCGTCTCCCCGCTTGTTCCTGCCCTAGGCACGTGCCCTCGAGTGTCTAGTGGCAAATACGGCCCTGGTCGTACACTGCACAAATCTGGCCTTTATGGAAGAGTGGCAAGAAGAAAGCCATTTCTCAAAGATATCAATAAAAAGTGTTGTTTAAAGATTGCAATAAGCCATCTGGGAGACACACCAAACATGTGGAAGAAGGTGCTCTGGTCAGATGAAACCAAAATCGAACTTTTTGGCAACAATGCCAAACGACATGTTTGGCATAAAGACAACACAGCTCATCACCCTGAACACACCATCCGCACTGTCAAATATGGTGGTGGCAGCATCATGGTTTGGGCCTGCTTTTCTTCAGCAGGGACAGGGAAGATGGTTAAAATTGATGGGAAGATGGATGGAGCCAAATACAGGACCATTCTTGAAGAAAACCTGCTGGAGTCTGCAAAAGACCTGTGACTGGGACGGAGATTTGTCTTCCAACAAGACAATGATCTCAAACATAAAGCAAAATCTTCAATGGAATGGTTCACAAATAAACGTATCCAGGTGTTAGAATGGCCAAGTCAAAGTCCAGACCTCAATCTAATCGATAATCTGTGGAAAGAGCTGAAAACCGCTGTTCACAAACGATCTCCATCAAACCTCACAGAGCTCAAGCTGTTTGCCAAGGAAGAATGGGTAAGAATTTCAGTTACTCGATGTACAAAACTGATAGAGACATACCCCAAGTGACTTGCAGCTGTAATCGCAGCAAAAGGTGGCGCAACAAAGTATTAATTTAAAGGGGCCGAATAATATTGTCCGCCCCACTTTCAGTTTTTGAATTTCCACAAAAATTTAAAATAACCAATAAATTTTGTTCAACTTCACAATTGTGTTCCATTTGTTGTTGATTCTTCTCCAAAGATTTACATTTGGTATCTTTATTTTTGAAGCATGATATGTGTGAAAAGGTTGAAAAATTCCAGGGGGCCGAGTATTTTCGCAAGGCACTGTAGATAATAGATAGATAGATAGATAGATATCAAGCCCAATGTTTAGTAATAAACATAATAAAATGGTACATAGAATGTTAAATAAAGACACACACCAAAAAAAAAATCTGTGTTGGCCGGGGTGACACTTGCGAGAAACTCGCACGAGTCTGGCACCTCAGTACCTGGCACTGCCGCCGGCACTGGGACTGGAGAGTTCAGCTACATAGAAATACATGCAGCCGCGCACTCCGGTCCCAAGTGCCAATGGCAGTGCCGGGTATTGAGGTGCGAGACTCGTGCGAGTTTTTCGCAAGTGTGACCCCGGCCTTAAACGCAATATGTTTAATCTAAAAAAAATGGAAAAAAAATGCGTAGGCTCCTGTGCAATTTTCAAGTCCAGAGTGGGAAAGCCAGCGACTGGGGGCTGATATTTGTAGCCTGGGAAGGGGTTAATACCCGTGGAGCTCCCCAGGCTATGAATCTCAGCCCGCAGCTGTATATTTAGCCTTTACTGGCTAAATATTTTATTTTAAAATGGGGGGACGCCCGCCAAGAAAATGACGTTGGGTTCCCCTATAATTTATAGCCAGAAAGGCTAGAGAGGGACCATGGATATTGCCCCCCCACCCCTGCTACATATACCAGCTCCCAGCCGACCCAGAAATGGCGCATGTGTAAGAGGCACCAATTCCGGCACTTAGCCTCTCTCTTCCCACTGCCCTGTAGCAGTGGCATATGGGGTAATAAGGGGTTAATGTCACCTTTGTATTGTAAGGTGACATCAAGCCCGGTTAGTAATGGAGAGGCGTCAATAAGACGCCTATCCATTACTAATCCTATAGTAGTGAAAGAGTTAAAAAAAAGACACAGCCAGAAAAAAGTATTTTAATATTCTTAATTTTACCATACTTACAACCACGCGTAATTCCCAGAAGCCCTCGATCGCTTGCAAAAAATAAAAAATAATAAACCCACGATATACTCCCTGTCCAACGCAGTCCAATTAACCCCTTTACCCCCAAGGGTGGTTTGCACGTTAATGACCGGGCCAATTTTTACAATTCTGACCACTGTCCCTTTATGAGGTTATAACTCTGGAACGCTTCAACGGATCCCAGTGATTCTGACAATGTTTTCTCGTGACATATTGTACTTCATGACAATGGTAAAAATTCTTTGATAGTACCTGCGTTTATTTGTGAAAAAAACGGAAATTTGGCGAAAATTATGAAAATTTCGCAATTTTCCAACTTTGAATTTTTATGCAATTAAATCACAGAGATATGTCACACAAAATACATAATAAGTAACATTTCTCACATGTCTACTTTACATCAGCACAATTTTGGAACCAAAATTTTTTTTTGTTAGGGAGTTATGAGGGTTAAAAGTTGACCAGCAATTTCTCATTTCTACAACACCATTTTTTTTTAGGAACCACATCTCATTTGAAGTCATTTTGAGGGGTCTATATGATAGAAAATACCCAAGTGTGACACCATTCTAAAAACTACACCCCTCAAGGTGCTCAAAACCATATTCAAGAAGTTGATTAACCCTTCTGGTGCTTCACAGGAATTTTTTGAATGTTTAAATAAAAATGAACATTTAACTTTTTTTCACAAAAAATTTAATTCAGCTCCAATTTGTTTTATTTTACCAAGGGTAACAGGAGAAAATGGACCCCAAACATTGTTGTACAATTTGTCCTGAGTACGCCAATACCCCACATGTGGGGGTAAACCACTGTTTGGGCGCATGGCAGAGCTCGGAAGCGAAGGAGCGCCATTTGACTTTTCAATGCAAAATTGACTGGAATTGAGATGGGACGCCATGTTTCGTTTGGAGAGCCCCTGATGTGCCTAAACATTGAAACCCCCCACAAGTGACACCATTTTGGAAAGTAGACCCCCTAAGGAACTTATCTAGAGGTGTGGTGAGCACTTTGACCCACCAAGTGCTTCACAGAAGTTTATAATGTAGAACCGTAAAAATAAAAAATCATATTTTTTCACAAAAATTATCTTTTCGCCCCCAATTTTTTATTTTCCCAAGGGTAAGAGAAGAAATTGGACCCCAAAAGTTGTTGTACAATTTGTCCTGAGTACGTTGATAGCCCATATGTGGGGGTAAACCACTGTTTGGGCGGATGGGAGAGCTCGGAAGGGAAGGAGCGCCGTTTGACTTTTCAATGCAAAATTGACAGGAATTGAGATGGGACGCCATGTTGCATTTGAAGAGCCACTGATGTGCCTAAACATTGAAACCCCCCACAAGTGACACCATTTTGGAAAGTAGACCCCCTAAGGAACTTATCTAGAGGTGTGGTGAGCACTTTGACCCACCAAGTGCTTCACAGAAGTTTATAATGCAGAGCCGTAAAAATAAAACAAAATTTTTTTCCCACAAAATTTATTTTTTTAGCCCCCAGTTTTGTATTTTCCCGAGGGTAACAGGAGAAATTGGACCCCAAAATTTGTTGCCCAATTTGTCCTGAGTGCGATGATACACCATATGTGGGGGGAACCACTGTTTGGGCACATGGGAGGGCTCGGAAGGGAAGGAGTGCCATTTGAATGCACACTTAGATGGAATGGTCTGCAGGTGTCACATTGCGTTTGCAGAGCCCCTAACGTACCTAAACAGTAGAAAACCCCCACAAGTGACACCATTTTGGAAAGTAGACCCCCTTAGGAACTTATCTAGATGTGTGCTGAGCGCTTTGACCCACCAAGGGCTTCACAGAAGTTTATAATGGAGAGCCGTAATAATAAAACAAAATTTTTTTCCCACAAAAATGATTTTTTAGCCCCCAGTTTTGTATTTTCCCGAGGGTAACATGAGAAATTGGACCCCACAATTTGTTGTCCAATTTGTCCTGAGTGCGCTGATACCCCATATGTGGGGGGGAACCACTGTTTGGGCGCATGGGAGGGCTCGGAAGGGAAGGAGCTCCATTTGGAAAGAGGACTTAGATGGAATGGTCTGCAGGTGTCACATTGCATTTGCAGAGCCCCTAATGTACCTAAACAGTAGAAACCTCCCACAAGTGACACGATTTTGGAAACTAGACCCCCTAAGGAACTCATCTAGATGTGTTGTGATAGCTTTGAACCCCCAAGTGTTTCACTACAGTTTGTAACGCAGAGTCGTGAAAATTAAAAAAAAAAACCTTCCCCCCAAAATTATTTTTTATCCCCCAGTTTTGTATTTTCCCGAGGGTAAGAGGAGAAATTCGACCCCAAAAGTTGTTGTCCAATTTGTCCTGAGTACGCTGATACCCCGTATGTTGGGGGGAACCACCGTTTGAGCGCATGGCAGAGCTCGGAAGGGAAGGAGCGCCATTTGGAATGCAGACTTAGATGGAATGGTCTGCAGGCGTCACATTGCGTTTGCAGAACCCCTAATGTACCTAAACAGTAGAAACCCCCCACAAGTGACCCCATATTGGAAACTAGACCCCCCAGGGAACTAATCTAGATGTGTTGTGAGAACTTTGAACCCCCAAGTGTTTCACTACAGTTTATAACGCAGAGCCGTGAAAATAAAAAATCTTTTTTTCCCCACAAAAATTATTTTTTAGCCCCCAGTTTTGTATTTTCCCAAGGGTAACAGGAGAAATTGGATCCCAAAAGTTGTTGTTCTATTTGTCCTGAGTACACTGATACCCCATATGTTGGGGTAAACCCCTGTTTGGGCACACGGGAGAGCTCGCAAGGGAAGAAGCACTGTTTTACTTTTTCAACGCAGAATTGGCTGGAATTGAGATCGGACGCCATGTCGCGTTTGGAGAGCCCCTGATGTGCCTAAACAGTGGAAACCCCACAATTATAACTGAAACCCTAATCAAAACACACCCCTAACCCTAATCCCAACAGTAACCCTAACCACACCTCTAACCCTGACACACCCCTAACCCTAATCCCAACCCTATTCCCAACTGTAAATGTAATCTAAAGCCTAACTGTAACTTTAGCCCCAACCCGAACCCTAACTTTAGCCCCAACCCAAACTGTAGCCCTAACCCTAGCCCTAACCCTAGCCCTAACCCTAGCCCTAACCCTAGCCCTAACCCTAGCCCTAGCCCTAACCCTAGCCCTAACCCTAGCCCTAACCCTAATGGGAAAATGGAAATAAATACATTTTTTTAATTTTTCCCTAACTAAGGAGGTGATGAAGGGGGGTTGATTTACTTTTATAGTGGGTTATTTAGCGGATTTTTATGATTGGCAGCCATCACACACTGAAAGACGCTTTTTATTGCAAAAAATATTTTTTGCATTATCACATTTTGAGAGCTATAATTTTTCCATATTTTGGACCACAGAGTCATGTGAGGTCTTGTTTTTTGCGGGACGAGTTGACATTTTTATTGGTAACATTTTCGGGCACGTGACATTTTTTGATCGCTTTTTATTCCGATTTTTGTGAGGCAGAATGACCAAAAACCAGCTATTCATGAATTTCTTTTGGGGGAGGCGTTTATACCGTTCCGCGTTTGGTAAAATTGATAAAGCAGTTTTATTCTTCGGGTTAGTACGATTACAGCGACACCTCATTTATATCATTTTTTTATGTTTTGGCGCTTTTATACGATAAAAACTATTTTATAGAAAAAATAATTATTTTTGCATCGCTTTATTCTCAGGACTATAACTTTTTTACTTTTTTGCTGATGATGCTGTATGGCGGCTCGTTTTTTGCGGGACAAGATGACGTTTTCAGCGGTACCATGGTTATTTATATCTGTCTTTTTGATCGCGTGTTATTCCACTTTTTGTTCGGCAGTATGATAATAAAGCGTTGTTTTTTGCCTCGTTTTTTTTTTTTCTTACGGTGTTTACTGAAGGGGTTAAATAGTGGGCCAGTTTTATAGGTCGGGCCGTTACGGACGCGGCGATACTAAATATATGTACTTTTATTGTTTTGTTTTTTTTATTTAGATAAAGAAATGTATTTATGGGAATAATATTTTTTTTTTTTCCATTATTTTGGAATATTTTTTTTATATTTTTTTTACACATTTGAAAAAATTTTTTTTTACTTTTTTACTTTGTCCCAGGGGGGGACATCACAGATCGGTGATCTGACAGTGTGCACAGCACTCTGTCAGATCACCGATCTGAGAGAAGTGCAGGCTGCTTCACAGTGCCTGCTCTGAGCAGGCTCTGTGAAGCCACCTCCCTCCCTGCAGGACCCGGATCCGCGGCCATCTTGGATCCGGGGCTCGAGCAGGCAGGGAGGGAGGTAAGACCCTCGCAGCAACGCGATCACATCGCGTTGCTGCGGGGGGCTCAGGGAAGCCCGCAGGGAGCCCCCTCCCTGCGCGATGCTTCCCTGCACCGCCGGCACATCGCGATCATCTTTGATCGTGGTGTGCCAGGGTTTAATGTGCCGGGGGTGGTCCGTGACCGCTCCTGGCACATAGTGCCGGATGTCAGCTGCGATAGGCAGCTGACACCCGGCCGCGATCGGCGGCGCTCCCCCCGTGAGCGCCGCCGATCGCGCTGGACGTACTATCCCGTCCATGGTCATGGGGGCCCACCCCACCTCGACGGGATAGTACGTTCCATGTCAGAAAGGGGTTAATAACGAGTGTCCCACGACTATCTCCCCTATAGAACAGTGACATTGGGTGATGTAATTGCTCTATAGGGCCTCCAGTGACACACTGACAGGAGACAATGGCTCCTGCAGTGCATCACTGAAGAGGTTACTTTAGATCATTGTCTCACTTTATGGCAATGCTGCATGGGAATCTTCTCAGACAGCGTTGCCGGCGAGGGAATTAACTTAAGTGACCTCTCTCTCGGCAACAGTGGAGGGCTACATCGTAGAGGATTAATTCCGCTGTCAGTTCATCGCGGGACCCCTGTAGAGCACGGACATCACCCGATGTCACTGTTCTACATGGGAGATCGTCGTGGGAAACTCGTTATTACATGGACTACATTGGATCAGGGAGTATACTGTTGGTTTATTATTTTAATATTTTTTATAGGTGATCGATGGCTTCAGGGACTAGGTAATTGGTGAGTATGTACTGTCTGTACTGTATATGTGTGTATGTTTTTGTTTTTTTTTACACTTGAACACAGTAGCCAGATGATGGGACTACTACTGTCCCATCATCCAGCTACCTGTCACTGTAGCAGGCAAAGCTGGTTGGGACTAGTAGTCCCATTGGACGATGCCTGCCTACATACAGACCTGTCAATTTCAATGTTATTGGTCTGCACTCTTTGTAAACGTAGATGGTGGTGCTGGTATAGTGGACTGGTGTCCTAAATACTAGTAATTTAGAATTATACCGCACTCACAAGTGGAATATCGTGCAAAAAATGAACACTTTATTGTGTACACCACTAACATAGCATCACTATACAAAATGTGAACACAAAGCGTAACGAAAAAAATGACGTTTCGGACCCTCCGAGGCCTTAATCATATATCGCTTTGGTAAAGTGATGTGTGGTATATGAGCACACCCAAAAGGGGTAGAAAACAATGTATTTAGTCCGTTTGCTAGGTAAGTGGAAGGCAGCGTCTGTGTAGGTGATATGTCATATAAGCTGCACCGTGCGTGCCCGGCTGGAAAAGCGGCGCTCCCGCGCCGCGCACAGCAACAGCAGGGCGCGGGAGCGCCGCTTTTCCAGGGGTAACTTAGGGGGGGTTCTGCTGTTTTGGTGCTTTAGGGGCCATGTGGCATGGTTCCCACAATTTATTTCAGTAAAATTTGTGTTCCACAATTCAAATGGTGCTCCTTCCTGTCCGAGCCCAGCTGTTTGTCCAGAGGTTTCTGAATGCATGTGGGGTATCCACGCACTCAGAAGAAACTGACTAACAAATTTTGAAGTCCATTTTGTCATGCCATCCCTTATAAAAGTGACAAAATTGGAGCTAAAGCAACATTAGAGGTACAAATGTATTTATTTATTTTTCTTTCAATCTACTTTGTATTATTTCCTGCGTAGCATCTGAAGGGTTAAAAAATTTCCTAACCACGATTTTGAAGTATTTGAGGGGTGCAGTTTTTAAAATGGTATCATTTTTGTGGAGTTTCCAATATATAGGCTTCTGAAAGTCCATTTAAATCTGAATAGGTCCCTAAAGAAACAGGTTTTGAAAATTTATTGAAAATATTAGAAATTGCTGCTGAACACTTAACCCCTCCAATATCCTCAGTCCTATATTATAAGGCCCAGAAAAGCATATCAGGAACCAACACTTAAAGAAATTAGACTTTTTTAAAGAAAGGGCTAAAATACATCTACTATATAATTGTCTAAAGGTCACTTCTGTCTGTCTGTCTGTCTGTCTTTCTGTTATGGAAATCCAAAACGCCCACGACCATTGCCACGACCAATCAGCGACGGGCGCAGTCCATGACAACATGGCCGCTCCTTCCTCACAGCAGTCAGTGCCCGCTCCATACTCCCCTCCAGTCAGCGCTCACACAGGGTTAATGGCAGCGCTAATGGACCACGTTATGCCACGGTGTAACGCACTCCATTAACGCTGCTATTAACCCTGTGTGACCAACTTTTTTACTATTGATGCTGCCTATGCAGCATCAATAGTAAAAAGACCTAATGTTAAAAAAAAAAATTTAAAAAAATCATCATATACTCACCTTCCGGCGCCTTTCCCGCTCCTTGCGACGCTCCGGTGACCGGTCCATGCATTGTGATCTCGCGAGATGATGACGTAGTGGTCTCGCGAGACCGCTACGTCATCATCTCGCGAGACCGCAATGCACTCTTGAGACTGGAGCGCACGAGGAGCGTCGGTAAATGCTTCCTGGATCCAGGGGCCAACGAAAGGTGAGTATATAACTATTTTTTATTTTAATTCTTTTTTTTTTAACAGGGATATGATGTCCACATTGCTATATACTACGTGGGCTGTGCAATGTACTACGCGGGCTGAGCAATGTACTACGCGGGCTGGGCAATGTACTACGCGGGCTGGGCAATGTACTACGCGGGCTGGGCAATGTACTACGCGGGCTGGGCAATGTACTACGCGGGCTGGGCAATATAGTACGCGGGCTGTGCAATATAGTACGCGGGCTGTGCAATATAGTACGCGGGCTGTGCAATATAGTACGCGGGCTGTGCAATATAGTACGCGGGCTGTGCAATATAGTACGCGGGCTGTGCAATATAGTACGCGGGCTGTGCAATATACTACGCGGGCTGTGCAATATACTACGCGGGCTGTGCAATATACTACGCGGGCTGTGCAATATACTACGCGGGCTGTGCAATATACTACGCGGGCTGTGCAATATACTACGCGGGCTGTGCAATATACTACGCGGGCTGTGCAATATACTACGCGGGCTGTGCAATATACTACGTGGGCTGTGCAATATACTACGTGACTGGGCAATATAGTACGTGACTGGGCAATATACTACGTGGTTGGGCAATATACGACGTGACTGGGCAATATAGTACGTGACTGGGCAATATACTACGTGACTGGGCAATATAGTACGTGACTGGGCAATATACTACGTGGTTGGGCAATATACGACGTGGCTGGGCAACATACTACGTGGACATGCATATTCTAGAATACCCGATGCGTTAGAATCGGGCCACCATCTAGTCTATATTATAAATATATTAAAACATATGAGAAAATATAGCATGTATTTATGCATGTAAATACAGAATATACAGGATGGGGGATACAAATATACGAAAAAAATGGTGGGTATACCTGGATAAAAAATCTATTATAGTCTACTGTACTGTTCTATCCATACAGGGAGTCAAATATATCACAAGTGGAATGTAGAATATATAATATATAAAGTACAAGGAATATACCATGTAGTTTTAGATTTCCATCTTGATCTTGTTCAATGAATCCAAATGGTAGGTCCAATCATACCACAAAAATGGCATAGGGTAAATCACATATCCATACAAGTAGTATATAAATGTAGCTATCTGTAATAATAGGCTCATATGTTAAGCCCAGGTACTTCAATAATACCTTATAATAGAATTGGACCAAGGTATGACAAATGAACATCCAAGCTATACATAAATGGACATAAAGGTAATGTTACAGCAGTGCAGAGAGCCAGTAAACCATCTCACCAGACATGCGTTTCGCTTTGGAAAGTTTCATCCAGGGGTTAAGTTGCATGTAGGCACCCGTTCAATGGCCCCATTAGGGCTAATATCCGAACTTCCCATTAAACGGGATTCGGACATAGGCGGTGACTGGTGCAAAGGCTATAATGGTGCTGACATGGCGAAATTGCACTCTGCCCTGCATCATTTTTGGGCGTATTCGTATACACCTACTGGAGGCAGAGACCTAGGTGCAGTCTACTATGTCTGGGTGTCTGCCTCCATTAGGCACATACACTCAAAAATTATGCATGGCAGAGCGCACTTTTGCTTTATTGGCACTATTATAGTCTGTGGCCCTGTTGGCGCATATGTTTGAATCCCGTTGCGAGGGGGTTAGGACCAAAGCCCCAATGGGGCCACTGATCAGGTGCCTAAAGGCAATGTGAATGCACACTAATTCAATGCTCCTTGTTAGGGCAAGCATACAATTAACGAAAGTTTGCCTTTAAAGAACTTAATTTGTATACCCTTGAAGAAAGAAAGGAAATATTGTGGGGTGGGGAGGGTGATCAAAACCTTGAAATAGCCTAAACATTTAAATAAAATTAAGGAAGTGCTCTTAAAACAGAAACTAAAGATATGATACTGGGGGCACAATCTCAAATTGGTAAGGGGAAGTTCAGGTGCATTTCTGAAAATATAATGTGTATACAGAAATGCTTGGGATAAACTTCTGCACATGTGGTTAGAAAAACATAAGTGAATTTAAACATGGGCTAAATATATATCTATCCTATTATAAAATAAAAAGGAAATAACGCAGGGAAAATAGATGGGTCATGCTGTCTTTCTTTATTTAAAATGTTCAATGTTTCTATCTGTATCAAATTATTGTCAGAAATCCAAGTGTCAGAGTTGAATTTCTGCCACCGAAATATACTGGTTCTTGAAGCACAGCTCCGGTGTTTTTTTTTTATTTTACTGCCAGAGTGGTATCTTTAATGTAAGTTCCCTGCCCCTAGTAATATACCGTATTTTGCGGATTAGACGCACCGGACCGTAAGACATTTGGAAAGTAGGAAAAAACTGTTTTTAATAAAATGGCGGTTCGTCTGATTGACTGATTTTATGGTAGCTTACTCCATTCCAGGCTTTCAGAAATGTTGGGAGTCCCCACATTTTCGCTGTGGTGGATTTTGTGAAAATGGCCACCGTTGGTGATGCATGCACAGAATGATATCTTGGGAGCAGAAATTATCTGAAAACCTGAAGCCCGCTGCAACCTTGCAACGCTGAATACCCCCACCACCCAGCTCGGGACCTGCAGCATCGTCCTACTCCTGCCACTGCTGCCAGCTTCTACTAGGGGCCATTTTCTGGTTTTCCTGGCAACGGTCCCATTTCGCCATCGTGTAACCGCAACTCCTGACTGACTGGAAGTCTCTCAAAGTTAGTCTAGGAGAGCCTTGTACGGGCTGGCAGAGTTAGGCCACGTTCACACGTTCAGTATTTGGTCAGTATTTTACATCACTATTTGTAAACCAAAATCAGGAGTGGAATAATCAGAGAAAAATTATAATAGAAGCATTTTTGACCCACCCCTGATTTGGGTTACAAATACTGATGTGAAATACTGAGCAAATACTGAACATGTGATCATAGCCTTACAATGAATAATGACATTTGAATCGGCCAGCAAACCCTGTAGCGATCCGGCAGGTCACAACCAGAAGAAGACGACCGGACTAGTATTTTACTAGAGGCAGGGAACAGACCTTAATAACACCACTTTGGTGGTGAAATAACAACAAAAAAACCACCGGAGTGGTGCTTTATGCTGTTGAGTCGCCCACCAGGGCAGTGGGGTACTCAGTACCGGGTCCGGTCGCTCTTAAAGGGGATGTCATGGTGGCTGCGACCTGGTCTGTGGCCCTGGGACTCAGTTAAAGGGGAAAGATCTTTTAAAGGGGTTTTGGTAAAGTCTATTCATGACGCCACCTGTGGTTTTCAGTCAGTAGGGACCGACGCCGCTTAAAGGGGTACTCTGGGGTGATGGTATGGCGACTGGATGGTGACGCTTCCCACAGGTGAAGCGGGGTCCCCAGGGCTGGCAACACAAGTTGTAAAGTCTTTACCTGGTTTACTGGTGGTAGTAGTCCACAGTCCAGGGTACCAGGCACAGGTGGCGATGTGGTCCAGCCGGCTTGGAGGCAAAGGAGACCCCTCTCACAGGTGAGGTCCGTAGGCCTTTCCTACTTGTGCTAAGATGGCGAGGCCTCTGCTGCTTGTAGCTTACTGGCAAGGTATCCTCTCTCTACTGTCCTAGAACAGCTGCCTGCACGGTAGGCAGTTTGAGGCTTTTTATAGGGTCTCTACCAGGACCCGGGCTCTTCGAGTACTGCTGTACCTCAGGCTTTGTGCGGGCAGTTAACTTGTAGTTTAGTCCCCTCCAGTTCTGCTATGTGTCTTAGAGTCCAACTAAAGCCTCGGGCTCCCGGTGCCCGATTTCTGTGTTTCGGCTCTGAGGGTGCCCGGTCACAGTTCCCCTCTGAGCCCTTCTTCCACTCCTTTGCTCCTTTCCTCAATGCTCCACTGCATACAACAATCCTTCAGGTTATCTTCCTTCCCGGGAGCTGCAGCTCAGTCCTGGCTGCACTGATCCACTTCCTTCCCCTGGACCAACTGACTAACTCCACTGTCTCTCCCAGACTGACTAACTCCTCCTCCAGACTTGGATACTTAAAGCTGAGGGAAGTTCCCCCTCCTGGCATGGATTCAGAATGTGTTGCATGTGTGTGCTTACCTGGTAAAGAGAATCCTCTTTGCCTCCACGCATGATATCACACTCCCCGAAAGGAAGGCAACATCACTGTAACAACCGGTTCCATGGGGTGTTACACTGTTGTATGAATATACTGTTCTTAACAACATTAGATATGGTTTTGGCTTACAAAGCCTAAAAGTGTCTCCAAACCAGAACGTTAGAGGATGTCCTTTTACTATTTTTCGTAATGAACTCTTCTTCACTGTTTCTTAAAGCACAAAAAGTAAACTTTCACAAGCCTATCTGTGTTGAGAATTGTGCTGACATCTCTACTGCAGGCTGCTTTGCCTCTTGTGTTGTAAAACTATCTTACATTTTTCAGGGCTAATCTCTGATTTTAGTTTGGTTGGTTCTGGTAATAAAATGTACTGAGGATATTCCAAAACACACATAATTGTTGCAGAAATTTCCGTGACTGTCTGATTCTTTACTGAAGCTCGCAGAAAACCTTACGTGTGATGGAGACACAACCCTGTGAGCAGTACAAAGTACTGACCACCATGTCAGTCTATAGTAAAAAGCTACGGTATATCCACCTTTTGCACAGATCTTTTTTTCTTATTTTGCTTCCCAAATGCAAAGTTAAGAAACTTTCTCAATAATTGTTATTAAAAAATTTGTTATTATTTTGCTTTTGTAGAATGTCTGTAATTCTTTCTATCCAGCTGAGTGATTGGCTTATATATTACAAATCTGTCAGAGCTTCTCCTTAAGGTACCTTCACACATAACGATATTGTTAACGATATCGTTGCTATTTGTGACGTAGCAACGATATCGTTAATGAAATCGTTCTGTGTGACAGCGACCAACGATCAGGCCCCTGCTGGGAGATCGTTGGTCGCTGAACAAAGTCCAGAACTTTATTTCGTCGCTGGACTCCCTGGAGACATCGCTGGATCGGCGTGTGTGACACCGATCCAGCGATGTCTTCACTGGTAACCAGGGTAAACATCGGGTAACTAAGCGCAGGGCCGCGCTTAGTAACCCGATGTTTACCATGCTAAAAGTAAAAAAAACAAACACTAGATACTTACCTACCGCTGTCTGTCCTCCAGCGCTGTGCTCTGCACTCCTCCTGTACTGTCTGTGAGCCGGAAAGCAGAGCGGTGACGTCACCGCTCTGCTTTCCGGCTCCCAGACAGTACAGGAGGAGAGCAGAGAAGCAGAGCGCAGCGCTGGAGGACAGACAGCGGTAGGTAAGTATCTAGTGTTTGTTTTTTTTTTACTTTTAGCATGGTATCCAGGGTAAACATCGGGTTACTAAGCGCGGCCCTGCGCTTAGTTACCCGATGTTTACCCTGGTTACCGGCATCGTTGGTCGCTGGAGAGCTGTCTGTGTGACAGCTCTCCAGCGACCAAACAGCGACGCTGCAGCGATCCGGATCGTTGTCGGTATCGCTGCAGCGTCGCTTAATGTGAAGGGGCCTTTAATTGTGATGGCTCTCTCTGGGTTGCACACAGATCTACAGTGTCTACAGTTTTGGGGAGGGCAGAGACAACATGCTATAGATAAGGATAAAAGCTCTTGAATATAATATAAAGGCAGAATAGAAGCTGTACTGATATCAGGTAATGCACACAAAACAACCTGGCTACACACAGACCTCAAATCCAGATTGTATTACTAGGGGATTCCAATGGTACAAAAATGTGGAACTTGATGGGGGCTGCAGGCTGCACATTAGGGGGTCCGAAGTGAATAAAGAGCGAAGACTGCAGACTGAAAATGTATTAAATAAGGATAAACACAAACATGTAAAAATATTTTTTTTTATATATAAAAGGTGTTAATGGCCAGCAAGTGTCAAGCTACTTCTATAATAATAGATATTGGCGGAAACATTACTTTGTAGTATTTTATCTGCAGAAATGGTGCTAATTTTATTAGATGTACTATTATTAAAGAAATAGCACACAGACATATAGAATGCTAAGTTCACATATAATGTATTCGCCTTGTAGCATTTAATTTAAATGTATCCCTCCGAACAAATGTTAGTATTATAATTTGGGCTCACTCAAACATCAGTGACTTCTTGTATACAAAAACACAGTCCAATTTATATCAGTGTTTTGGATTAGAATTTCATCAGTGTTCGGCCAGTGTGTCCGTTTTTATCATCAATATTTCATCAGTTTTTCTTGCATACAAAATAATGATGGAGGTTTCTCAAGCAAAGAAGCCAGAAATACGGACAGCACTAGGATGTGGCATCAATGTGCTGTCTGAGTTCTTCACTGAACCCATAGACTTGAATGGGTTTGGCCAACAAGATAGAAAAGAGACAACTTTTATTTTTTGCGGGATATTTGGTCTGCAAAAACATGGACATTTGAGCAGCCTACGGCCTCAGATTATAATGTGTTCTGTGAAAACCAAGGATATAGAAGATGTTCATGAAACACAGACCTCTGAATGAAACCTTTCATGCATCGTAATTTTACCCTTAATATTTTGTGAACGTTTCTGAATTTCTTTCTCCCAATTTATTGCATTTGTAAATCTTTACCCATGGTCCTCATATAATACTAAAAAGAAGAAATGTAATGTCAGATTATATCTGCTTAACTCTTTTTGACCACCTTGGCTCCAGTTGCCCAATATTTGGATCCCATTACCATGTGTTATGCTGTTGTTACTCTTCATCTTGTTTTCTTTTTGTGTTAAACAGGGAAAGAAAAACGAAAAGATGCTGAAATAAAACCAAGAGAAGAGTCCCCTCCCCCGACTGTCGCACTAGCTGTAGAGATTTCCGTCCAGCTCATGTGCTAAGAGATGTTTGCCGTCTCCCAGCAATGCGGCTACTGACAACAGATGCTTATTTACCGTGGCACAGCTCCTATGTTAATACATTTCAGTTGCATGATGTGCGCAAAAGTCAACAAGTCTGTACTTTTTCTTACTCTCGAAACCACATACTGTGCCATACAGTGATCGTAGATTTGTGTCACAACTATTTTATTTTTTTGCTTTATTATAGATTCAACTACTGATCCTTAATACTTCTAGTTTGGAAGGCAACCAAAGAAATATGGTCAAACACATAAGTCATATGAGCTAACAAAATACATATTGCTAGTTGTTTTGGAAACATATCCCCTTTTTCATTAATTGGGTTGGATTCACTGTGCAATCAACAGATATGTAGCCGGAGCACAGGGGCTCACAGGGAAGGGGGCCAGTGACCACTATGAATGGGGCACCTGAACTGTATGCCAAAAAATGTACATGGCCATGGAAAGTAACCTGAAGATTGCCAAGCAGGTTGAATGGGGCAGAGCTTAGCACGCCGCTAGGGCTTCACTGTCGGCCAGAGCTTGGGAACTTATGAGTGAAGTTTGTTGTTTATGAGCTCTGGAAATAATCCTAGTAGTGTGAGTGACTTGTTTATGATGTGGTTTGGACAGTAATAATTGTGCACATGATATATGTGTTTGTGATTGCCTGATGGATATGTTTAAGATGTATCTTGTGCTTCTTAGGCATGTGTGCTGTGATTGTGAGGTGTGTATGATGTGTGCGCTGTGCTTGTGTGACGTGTCTCATGAATGTGCTGTGCTTGTGTGATGCTTATGATCTGTGCCCATGTGTAATGTTTGATATGTGCAGTGCACTATTCTCATGTGTGACATCTATGATGTTTGTTATGCTCGCTGTGCTTTGCTAGTGTGAAGTGTCTGTTTATGCTTTTCTGTGATGTATCTGATGCTGTGCTTGTGTGAAATACTCCCTTTAACCACACAGGGGGTTTTGTTTGTGTGTGTTATATAAGTGCTGTAATCTGTTTGTCTTATTTTTGTATTAAATAAATTTGCTCTATCTAATATATGCATATATCTTTTTCTTTTGTATGATGTGTTCATGTGAAGTGTCTGATGTGCGGTCAGTGCTTGTGTATTGTCTGAAGTGCTTTCTTGTGTCATGTGTCTTTCAGATATAAAAAGTCTATACACCCTGCTAAACAGATAGGTAGGAGTCCATCAGCATGGTACAACTAGATTTGGCAACCTTTGCCCACTCTTCTTTGCAGTAGTGCTCCAAATCTGTGAGATTGCGAGTGGGTCTCCTGTGTACAGCCCTCCTTAAGTCAATCTACAGATTTTCAATTCGATTCAGGTCTGGGATCTGGCAGAGAAATGCCAAAACTGTGATCTTCTTTTGGCGAAGCCATTCTTTTGTTTATTTGGAGGAATGCTTAGGGTCGTTGTTATGCTGAAAAGTAAAATTTCACTTCATCATCAGTAGAGATGAGTGAATTTGACAGGGTCAGGGCTTATTCGGCAAGCTATAGCGCTTACTGAATAAGCTGCAGATGGAACGCGGTTTCCTGGATCGCTCTGGCTGATCAGCTGTTCGGCTCCGCAGCTGCATATGTTGCGGCTGTGTGACAGTCATGACACATGCATGGAGATCCTGTTTGTTGGGCTCTCCATCCATGTGTTGTGACTGTCACACAGCCCTACACATGCAGCTGCGGAGTTGAACAGCTGATCAGCTGGAGGGATCCAGGAAACTGCATTTCATCTACAGCTTATTCGGTGAGCGCTATAGCTTGCCGAATAAGCCCTGACCCGATCAAATTCTCTCATCTCCAACCCCTTTCTGACATCTGACGTACTATCCCATCTATGGGACCTGGGCCTGTCTGCCCATGGATAGGATAGTACGTCATAGCGATAGGCAGCGCACATGGGTGGTGTGTGGCCGGGTGTCAGCTGATTCTCACAGCTGACAACCAGCCGGCACTTTAATCTCTGAAATGCTGCGATCGAACATGCAGCTTTCAGGAGCCAGCACAGGGGCTGACAGCCCCTCTGCCTTTGGATCGGAGACCCCGCGGCATGACACGGGGTCCCGATCGCTGCCATGGAGACCTGATGTAATCATGATGACATCCGGGTCTCCAGAGCTGAGAAACTTTTTGTCATGCGCAGTGCATGTCATGTACAGAAACTGCAGCGCTGAAAGCTTCTATAGCATGCAGATCTGCATGCTATAGAAGCGATCAGCATGCAATAAATGATTGTCCCATAGTGGGACACAGTGTAAAAGTTAGCATGAATTAAAAAAAATTGTAAAAATATTTAAAATAATAAAAAAATCAATTTTTCTTCTATCAATAAATAAATATTTAAATGAAAAAAAATCTAAACAATAAAAGTACACATATTTGGTATCACCGCGTCCGTAATGACCCGCTCTATAAAACTGTCCCACTAGTTAACCCCGTTAGTGAACACCATAAAAAAAACCAAGTAAAAAAACAATGCTTTATCATCATACCGCTGAACAAAAAGTGGAATAACACGCGATCAAAAAGACAGATATAAATAAACATGGTACAGCTAAAAACGTCATCTTGTCCTGCAAAAAAACAAGCCGCCATACAGCTCCATCAGCAGATAAATAAAATTGTTATAGCTCTCAGAATAATGCGAAGGAAAAATAATTATTTTTTATATAGTTTTTATTGTATAAAAGCACCAAAGCATAAAAAATGATATAAATGAGGTATTGCTGTAATCGTACTAACCTGAAGAATAAAACTGCCTTATAGATTTTACCACATGCGGAACGGTATAAACACCCCCCCAAAAAAAATAAATTAATGAATTGCTGGTTTTTGTTCAGTCTGCCTCCCAAAAGTTGGAATAAAAAGCGATCAAAAAATGTCATGTGCCCGAAAATGGTACCAATAAAAACATCAACTCGTCCTGTAAAAATCAAGACCTCACATGACTCTGTGGGCCAAAGTATGTAAAAAATTATAGCTCTCAAAATATGGTAATGCAAAAACTATTTTTTGCAATAAAAAGAGTCTTTTAGCGTGTGACAGCTGCCAAACATAAAAACCCGCTATAACGCTTCTTTCACACGTCCTGATATTTCTGGTACCAGAGATGTCAGTGTCCGTGTGTGTAATACTTGCGGCATTCGTGTGCCGCATCAGTACCACAAGGACGGGTGCCAGGGATGAAGCGTTACAGTAAGCGCTGTTCCCTGGCGCCGGGTGCTGAACACGGCTCTCACCATTCTCCCCTGCTCAGCTGGCGATCAGCACGAGCAGGGGAGAATGATGACAGCCGTGTTCAGAACCCAGCACTGAGAAACAACGCTTACTATAATGCTTCTTCCCCAGCGCCGATGCATGTCACATGGATGACATCCATGTGTGTTTTGCATATGCACATGTGCTGGATGTTTTGAGGCCTGTGCTGACATTAAAAAATGGACAAGTCAACGTGTTTTGCCCAAGGACACACAGTCCATGGAAAGACACTGACATGTGCACCGACCCATTCACCTGAATAGGCAAATAGCACTGCGTTCCTCCCGAGTCTCTCTGCATGGCTGCCCAATGGTATAAAATTCTGTGACACACCCATGGTGTCAATATGATCACTGCACCCCTACATGAATTCTTTGAGAGGTGTAATTCGTAAAATGGGGTCACTTATGGGGGGTTCTGCTGTTTTAGCACCTCATGGGCTCTCCCAGTGGGTCATGGCACCTGAAAATCATAACAGTAAAGTCTGACGCTCCTTCCCTTCTGAGCTCTGTCATGTGCCCATACAGTGGATTACCCACACATATGGGGTATCAGTGTACTCAGGACAAATTGCACAATAACTCTTGGGGTCCAATTTCTTCTGTTACCCTTGGGAAAATAAAAAATTTGGGGTGAAAATATTTTTGTGGAAAAAATATTTTTTTTATTTTTACGGTTCAAAGTGCTCACCTCACATCTAGGTAAGTTCCTTGGTGGGTCTAGTTTCCAAAATAGGCTCACTAGTGGGGGTTTTCCACTGTTTAGGCACATCAGGAGCTCTCCAAACGCGACATGACACCCGCAGACCATTCCATCAAAGTCTGCATTCCAAAACTTCACTATTTCCCTTCCAAGCCCAGACGTGTGCTAATACAGTAGTTTTCTCCCACATTATGGGGTATCAGCGTACTCAGGACAAATTAGACAACAGTTTTTAGGGTCAAATTTCTCCTGTTACCCTTGGGAAAATAAAAAAATTAGGGACAAAAAGATCATGTTTGTGAAAAAATATGATTACTATATTTTCACGCCCGGGCATTATAAACTTTAGTGAAACACCTGGGCCTTCAAAGTTTTCACCACACATCTAGATAAGTTCCTTGAGGGGTGTAGCTTCCAAAATGGGGTCACTTGTGGGGGGTTTCCACTGTTTAGGCACATCAGGGGCTCTCCGAATGCGACATTGCGTCCGATCTCAATTCCAGCCAATTTTGTGTTGAAAAAGTCAAACGGCGCTCCTTCCCTTCCGAGCTCTGCCATGTGCCCAAACAGTGGTTTACCACCACATATGGGGTATCAGCGTACTCAGGACAAATTGCACAACAACGTTTAGGGTCTTTTTACTATTACCCTTCCTAAAATAAAAAAAATTGGATCTGAAGTAATTTTTTTGCGAAAAAAAGTTAAATGTTCATTTTTTTTAAACATTCCAAAAATTCCTGTGAAGCACCTGAAGGGTTAATAAACTTCTTGAATGTGGTTTTGAGCACGTTGAGGGGTGCAGTTTTTAGAATGGTGTCACTTTTGGGTATTTTGTATCATATAAACCCCTCAAAGTGACTTGAAAAAAAAATGGTGTCGTAAAAATGAGAAATTGCTGGTCAACTTTTAACCCTTATAACTTCCTAACGAAAAAAAATTTGGATTCCAAAATTGTGCTGGTGTAAAGTAAACATGTGGAAAATGTTATTTATTAAGTATTTTGTGTGACATATAATATTTGCCAAATTTCCGTTGTGTTCACAAATAAACGCAAGTAATATCAAATAAATTTTACCACGATCATGAAGTACGATATGTCACGAGAAAACAATGTCAGAATCACCGGGATCCATGGAAGTGTTGCAGAGTTATTACCTCATAAACGGACAGTGGTCAGAATTGTAAAAATTGGCCTGGTCATTAACATGCAAACCACCCTTGGGGGTAAAGGGGCTAATCATCAGCTTTTTAGCAGAGGACTTGAGGCTTTGTTACAAAATTGATCAATATTTAGTACTGTTCATAATTCCTTCCACCTTGACTAAAACTCCACAAAATGGCCCACATAATGATGCCTCCACCAAGATTAACTGTCGGTATGGTGTCCTTTTAGTGATGCACAGCGTTGGAATTATGGCCAACAGGTTAAATATTGGTCTTATCAGACTGACATCTTTTCCTACATGCTTTTGGTAGACTTGAAGTTGGTTTTAGCTTGGATGTTTTTCTTTGTGAGAAAAGGCTTCGGTCTTCCCTATTTGCCGCACAGACCAGACATATGAAGAATTTGGGAGATTGTTGTCACATGCAGTACATAACCAGTACTCGCCAAAAATTTCTGCAGCTCCAATGAGGTTACTGTAGGCCTCTTGGTAGCCTCCGGGACCAAATTTCTTCTTGCTTTTTCATCATTTTTTTTGAGGAATGTCCAGTTCTAGGTAATGTCACTGTTGTGTTAAATTTTAGCCACTTATTGATTACCGTCTTCACAGTGTTCCATGGTATATTGAACACCTTCAATTTTTTGGGGGTACCCTTTTACTAACTTACAACAATGAGATTCTATTGGTGTGTTGTAAGCTGTTTACATGGCTTTTGCTGTAAAAATTTCAGGAAAATAGTACTAGAACAGCTAAACTTTATAAGGGGTTAATCAGAATCACGTAAAATTTTAAATAATTACCGCTTTGTACTGGCTACTACATAATATTAGTTTAAATGTGATTCTATATTTCTGAACACAATCACATCCCCAATTTTGAGAGCGTGTGAACACTTCTACAACCACATTATTTTAGTTTTGTTATTTTTTCCCCTACAAAATGATTTCAGGTTCTTTCTTAATGGATTTGTATAGATTATTCGTGACATTAAAGGTGGAAAAAGTTTGTAAAGTCTTTTTCTTGGTATAATGTTTTTTTACTTGACAAAGCCTAGCATTTTTTTAACAATACTTTTTTATTGATTTTTAACATCTATGATTATACAATAAAATTATATACACCGAGTTTACAAACTCTCAGATTAAGTTTCCTTTCTTCCATTTTCAAAATGAAAGGATCACAAACAGAATAATTGAAAAAGAAAAAACATATACCCCCAACTACCCTCCCTCTATCCAGACATGCAGGATATACTATTTATATTTCAAATGTTGACTTCTATCCTATCATTCTCTTGACCAAAGTAACCCCTCGAATGTTGCACTTCCTTATTTACTCTCTATACAATGTTCTGTTAGCCTGGATCTCTTCCACCTTTTCCCTCCACATTCGAATAAATTATTTTTAACTTACCCAATGTTACGCCCAAATCTTCCAGTAAATAATTGAGTAAAAAGTAGCGATGAGCGAATATACTCGTTACTCGAGATTTCTCAAGGGGTCCTCCGAGTATTTTTTAGTGCTCGGAGATAGTTTTTCTTGCCGCAGCTGAATGATTTACATCTCTTAGCCAGCATAAGTACATGCAGGGATTCCCTAGCAACCAGGCAACCCCCACATGTACTTACTGTATGCTGGCTAACAGATGTAAATCATTCATCTGCGGCAAGAAAAACTAAATCTCCGAGCACTAAAAAATACTCGGAGGACCCCCGAGCATGCTCTAGAAATCTCGAGTAACTAGTATATTTGCTCATCACTGGTAAAAAGCCTTTCCATTTTATCATAAGCAATTTTACACTTCTTTCCTTATGCTCTGCTTCCTTCCTTTCCAAATGGAATATGGCCTTCACTCGGCCTATCTCTATCCAATTTGGAATAGATTCAGATAACCAATGTTTTAACAAGCTTCTTTTATTATTATTATTATTATTTATTATTATAGCGCCATTTATTCCATGGCACTTTACATGTGAGGAGGGGTATACATAATAAAAACAGGTACAATAATCTTGAATAATACAAGTCACAACTGGTACAGAAGGAGAGGACCCTGCCCGCGAGGGCTCACAATCTACAAGGGATGGGTGAGGATACAGTAAGTAAGGATAGAGCTGGTCGTGCAGTGGTTTGGTCGATCGGTGATTGCTGCAGGTTGTAGGCTTGTCGGAAGAGGTAGGTCTTTAGGTTCTTTTTGAAGGTTTCGATGGTAGGTGAGAGTCTGATATGTTGTGGTAGAGCGTTCCAGAGTAGGGGTGATACGCGAGAGAAATCTTGTATGCGATTGTGGGAAGAGGAGATAAGAGGGGAGTAGAGAAGGAGATCTTGTGAGGATCGGAGATTGCGTGCAGGAAAGTACCGGGAGACGAGGTCGCAGATGTATGGAGGAGACAGGTTGTGGATGGCTTTGTAAGTCATGGTTAGGCTTTTGTACTGGAGTCTCTGGGTAATGGGGAGCCAATGAAGGGATTGACAGAGGGGAGAGGCCGGGGAATAGTGGGGGGACAGGTGGATTAGTTGGGCAGCTGAGTTTAGAATAGATTGGAGGGGTGCGAGAGTGTTCGAGGGGAGGCCACAGAGCAGGAGGTTACAGTAGTCGAGGCGGGAGATGATGAGGGCATGGACTAGGGTTTTTGCAGATTCTTGGTTTAGGAATGTACGGATCCGTGAAATATTTTTGAGTTGAAGGCGGCAGGAAGTGGAAAGGGCTTGGATATGCGGTTTGAAGGAGAGATCAGTGTCAAGGATTACCCCGAGACAGCGAGCTTGTGGGACTGGGGAGAGTGGGCAGCCGTTTACTGTAATGGATAGGTTCGTTGGGGGGGTCACGTGAGATGGGGGAAAGACAATGAATTCTGTTTTGTCCATGTTAAGTTTCAGAAATCTAGCGGAGAAGGATGAAATAGCGGATAGACATTGAGGGATTCTGGTTAGTAGGGTGGTGATATCTGGTCCAGAGACGTAGATCTGCGTGTCATTAGCATAGAGATGATACTGAAAACCGTGAGATTCTATGAGCTGTCCCAGGCCAAAAGTGTAAATGGAGAAGAGCAGGGACCCTAGAACTGAACCTTGCGGGACTCCGACAGATAGGGGGCGAGGTGAGGAGGTCGTGTGTGAATGGGAGACGCTGAATGTTCGGTCAGTTAGGTATGACGAGATCCAGGATAGGGCCAAGTCTGTAATGCCAAGGAATGAGAGGATCTGTAGTAATAGGGAATGGTCCACTGTGTCAAAGGCAGAGGACAGGTCCAGGAGGAGGAGGATAGAGTAGTGTCGCTTGCTCTTGGCGGTTAATAGGTCATTGATGACCTTAGTTAGGGCAGTTTCAGTGGAGTGGTGTGACCGGAAGCCTGATTGTATGCGGTTGAAAAGGGAGCAGGAAGATAGATGGGAGGACAGTTCAAGATGGACTTGTTGTTCCAGTAGTTTTGAGGCATAGGGGAGTAGTGATATAGGGCGATAGTTAGATACAGAGGATGGGTCAAGAGAGGACTTTTTGAAGATAGGTGTGATTGAGGCATGTTTAAAGCTTGAGGGGAAAACACCAGTTGTTAGTGATAGGTTGAAGAGATGGGTTAGAGTTGGGATGAAGACTATGGCGAGGTTTGGGATGAAATGGGAAGGGATCGGGTCAAGTGCACAGGTGGTGAGATGCGATCTTGAGAGTAGAGTGGAGAGTCGATCTTCTGTAATAGTGGAGAAGTTGGTTTTGGAGGTAGAGGGAAAGGTAGTTGGGAGGAAGGGCTCTGGGGTTGTCGACTAAAACTGTCTCTGATGTTTTCAATCTTCTGCTTGAAAAATGAGGCAAAGTCTTCAGCTGAGATGAGTGGGGAGGGAGGAGGTGCTGGGGGACGGAGGAGAGACTTGAAGGTGTTGAATAACTGTTTAGGGTTGTGAGACAGGGAGGATATGAGAGATGAGAAGTAGGTTTATTTAGCAGTGGCGAGTGTGGTCTTGAAAGTAGTGAGGGACTGTTTGAATGCGATAAAGTGCTCGTTGGAGTGGGATCTTTTCCATCTCCGCTCTGCAGCCCTGGAAGCTCGCCTCAGTTCTTTGGTCAGGCTGGTGTGCCAGGGCTGTCTGTTGATTTTGCGAGCTTTGGTATGTGTGAGAGGGGCAAGAGATTCCAAAGCTGCAGCTATTGTGGTGTTATATAGAGCGGCAGCATCATCCGCATTGTGTAGGGAACTTATGTCTGTGAGAGGGAGGAGGGATTCAGAGAGTGAATGTAGATCAAAGTGTTTAAGATTTCTGCGAGGGTGTGCAAGTTTGTGGGGTGGGTATTTCTTTTGGCTATTAAACAGATTGTATGGAATATTGAGGTTGGTTTTTCCTTCTCCTTTTGCTGTACTCCTTCCTCAGACCTCCACTAATGGAAAATAATTGGTAACGGATATAGAGGAACACTCTTAACACATGTATTTTTCAGTATACATTTTATGTCTTTCCAGAATTCTTGTACTTTAGGGCAACTCCACAACCCATGTAGTAAATCTGAATCTTTAAGTTTGCATTTTGGATAATGTGTCAGAAGGTCGCTCTATGCATGATTCTAAACTGTGTCCCTCCAAACCTCATTCAAAATGTTCTTCTGTACTACCTTCCACTCTACTAGGATTTTTCCCCAATTTCCTCCCCTTCTATTTGCCTATACCATGACCTAAATACTTGTATGGTTTCTAATAAACCCAGAATGTCTTTGAAATCTCTGTATAGTGTAGATATACAGTGTGACTCCTTGGTCTAATAGAGTATCCATTGCGTTTCTTTACATATCTTCCCTTACAGTTATCAGATGTGATATTATCATTCCTATAATTTGTTCAAATTGTAGAAATAGTTGTTTTTACTTAATTTAAATTCTGATAAACCTCTTCTCTAGTCAGCCACCTACTCTCTTCCTTGTGCAGTAAATTAGCTATTTTGAGTATCCCCTTCAGCTTCCATTCCTGGAAATCCACCCATTGGTGACCCCTGTCACGTGATCACAGGTTACCGATGGGTTGGCAAGACAACCAGAGGTCTCCTGGAAACCTCTATCGTTGTCACTGCAGGATTGCTGTGAGCGCCGCCCAATGGCCAGAGCTCATAGCAAGTGAGTAATTCTGCTACATACAGGTGATCTGATCATCACCTGTACGTAGCAGAGGCGATTGGGTTATGGCAGCTTCTAGTCTCCCATGGAGACTATTGAAGCATTCAAAAAGTAAAAAAAAAAAAGTTTTACAAATATTTTAAAATATATAAAAAAGTTCAAATCACCCCCATTTCGGATCATTCAAAATAAAACAAATCAAACATACACATATTTGGTATTGCCACGTTCAGAATCACCCGATCTATCAATAAAAAAGGATTAACCTGAAAGTCAAAATTCCAGAATTACGTTTTTTTGGCTGCTGCGTCATTGCATTAAAATGCAATAATGGACGATCCAAAGATCATATCTGCACCAAAATGGTATAATTAAAAACACCAGCCTGATGCGCAAAACATAAGCCCTCACTCAACCAGAGATTATGAAAAACGGAGACGCTACAGGTATTGGAAAATGGCGCAATTTTTTTTTTTAACAAAGTTCGGAATTTGTTTTCACCACTTTCACCACTTAGATAAAAATAACCTAGACATGTTTGGTGTCTATAAACTCGTAATGACCTGAATAAGCATAATGGTAGGTCAATGTTAGCATTTAGTGAACACAGTAAAAAATAAAAAATAAAAACAACTGTAGGATTGCACTTTTATTGCAATTTCCCTGCACTTATGGGGCTCCTGATTCAATATGGATATTCAAAGACACTTACCATATTTACTCGAGTATAAGCCGAGATTTTCAGCCCATATTTTTGGGCTGAAAGTCCCCCTCTCGGCTTATACTCGAGTCATATACCGGGAGGTCGGCAGGTGAGGGGGAGCGGGGGCTGTGTAGTTATACTTACCTGCTCCTGGCGCGGTCCCTGCAGTCCCTGGCTTCCACGGCGCTGCAGATTCTTCCTGTACTGAGTGGTCACATGGTACCGCTCATTACAGAAATGAATAGGCGGCTCCACCTCCCATAGGGGAGGAGCCGCATATTCATTGCTGTAAATGATCGGTGCCATGTGACCGCTCAATTACAGGAAGAAGCTGCAGCGCCTGGGAAGCCAGGGACTGCAGGGACCGCGCCAGGAGCAGATAAGGCTACATTCACATTTGCGTTGTGTGCCGCTGCATCGGCGACGCAACGCACAACGCAAATAAAAACGCACGCAAAAACGCTGCGTTTTGCGACGCATGCGTCGTTTTTTGCCGAAATTTCGACGCAAAAAAAATGCAACTTGTTGCGTTTTCTTTGCCCGACGCTTGCGGCAAAAAAACCGCATGCGTCGCACAACACAGCACAACGCATGTCCATGCGTCCCCCATGTTAAATATAGGGGCGCATGACGCATGCGTCGCCGCTGCGTTTCCCGACGCTGCGTCGGGAAACGCTAATGTGAACGTAGCCTTAGGGGAGCGCAGCGCTGCGCGATATTTACCTGCTCCTCGCTCCGATGCGGCTCCGTCTCCAGCGTCCTCTAGCAGTGACGCTCAGGTTAGAGGGCGCTGTGACGTAGTCAGTGCGCGCCCTCTGCTGAGCGTCAGTGCTGGAGACGGAGCCGCACGAGGAGCAGGTAAATATTGAAAGCGCCGGCACCCTGAGCAACAGAGGTGAGTATGTGATTTTTTTTTTTTATGGCAGCACCAGCAGCATTCTATATGGCACAGCATTATATAAGGAGCATCTATGGGGGCATAAAGAACGGTGCAGAGCATTATATATGGCACAGCTTTATATAAGGAGCATCTATGGGGCCATAAAGAACGGTGCAGAGCATTCTATATGGCACGGCATTATATAAGGAGCATCTATGGGGCCATAAAGAACGGTGCAGAACATTACATATGGCACAGCATTATATAAGGAGCATCTATGGGGCCATAAAGAACGGTGCAGAGCATTATATATATGGCACAGCATTATATGGCACATCTATGGGGCCATAAAGAACGGTGCAGAGCATTATATATGGCACAGCTTTATATAAGGAGCATCTATGGGGCCATAATGAACGGTGCAGAGCATTATATATGGCACAGCTTTATATAAGGAGCATCTATGGGGCCATAATGAACGGTGCAGAGCATTATATATGGCACAGCTTTATATAAGGAGCATCTATGGGGCCATAATGAACGGTGCAGAGCATTCTATATGGCACAGCTTTATATGGAGCATCTATGGGGCCATAAAGAACGGTGCAGAGCATTATATATGGCACAGCATTATATAAGGAGCATCTATGGGGCCATAAAGAACAGTGCAGAGCATTATATATGGCACAGCATTATATAAGGAGCATCTATGGGGCCATAAAGAACGGTGCAGAGCATTATATATGGCACATCTATGGGGCTATAAAGAACGGTGCAGAGCATTATATATGGCACAGCTTTATAAGGAGCATCTATGGGGTAATAATGAACGGTGCAGAGCAATATACCGTATATGGGGCACAGCTTTATAAGGAGCATCTATGGGGCCATAATCAACGGTGCAGAGCAATATACCGTATATGGGGCACAGCTTTATAAGGAGCATCTATGGGGCCATAATCAATGGTGCAGAGCATTATATATGGGGCACAGCTTTATAAGGCTACGTTCACACTAGCGTTCGGCTAGTGTGCGTCGCGCTAGCGTCGGGCGACGCAGCGGCGACGCACGCGTCATGCGCCCCTATGTTTAACATGGGGGACGCATGCGTTTTTGCTTGTTGCGTTTTCCGACACGTGCGTCTTTTTTGACGCTAGCGTCGGACCAAGAAAACGCAACAAGTTGCATTTTTCTTGCGTCCGATTTTGTCAAAAAACGACGCACGCGTCGAAAAACGCAGCGTTTTTGCGTGCGTTTGCACGCGTTTTTCGGTGCGTTGTGCGTCGCGTCGCCGACGCAGCGGCGCACAACGCTAGTGTGAACGTAGCCTAAGCAGCATCTATGGGGCCATAATCAACGGTGCAGAGCAATATATATGGGGCACAGCTTTATAACGAGCATCTATGGGGCCATAATCAATGGTGCAGAGCATTATATATGGGGCACAGCTTTATAAGCAGCATCTATGGGGCCATAATCAATGGTGCAGAGCATTATATATGGGGCACAGCTTTATAAGCAGCATCTATGGGGCCATAATCAACGGTGCAGAGCAATATATATGGGGCACAGCTTCATAAGGAGCATCTATGGGGCCATAATCAACGGTGCACAGCAATATATATATATATATATATATATGGGGCACAGCTTTCTATGGGGCCATAATGAACGGTATAGAGCATTCTATATAGCACAGTTGTATATGGAGCATCTATGGGGCAATAATGAACGGTATGGAGCATCTATTTTTATTTTTGAAATTTACCAGTAGCTGCTGCATTTTCCACCCTAGGCTTATACTCGAGTCAATAAGTTTTCCCAGTTTTTTGTGGCAAAATTAGGGGGGTCGGCTTATACTCGGGTCGGCTTATACTCGAGTATATACGGTAACCTACTGATGTCTCAATTAATTTTACTTTTATTGGTATCTATTTTTACTTTTGACATTTACCGGTAGCTGCTGCATTTCCCACCCTAGGCTTATACTCGAGTCATTAAGTTTTCCCAGTTTTTTGTGGCAAAATTAGGGGGGTCGGCTTATACTCAGGTCGGCTTATACTCAAGTATATACGGTATTTTTGTTATTACATTATTTCTGCATTTTCAATGCATGTATGTGGTTGAATATGAGGAAAGTGGCTATGCCATTTGCTGTTCCCATGATTTGGAGAGAACCCAAAAATCATAGCGATTAGGCTATGTTCACATTAGCGTTGCGCCGCCCTGCGTCGGCGACGCAACGCGCGACGCATGTTAAAACGCGCGCAAACGCGCGCAAAAACGCGCGCGTTTTGCGACGCGTGCGTCGTTTTTGACGAAAATCGGACGCACAGAAAATGCAACTTGTTGCATTTTCTTGCGTCCGACGCTAGCATCGGAAACGACGCACGTGGTGAAAAACGCCACCCAAAAAACGCACGCGTCCCCTATGTTAAACATAGGGGCGCGTCGCCGCTGCGTCGCCGACGCAACAGCGGCGCAACGCTAATGTGAACGTAGCCTTACTGCTACTTTTGTTTTGTCAAACTTAAAGGGACACTGTCACCTGAATTTGGAGGGAACAATCTTCAGCCATGGAGGTGGGGTTTTTGTGTTTTTGATTCACCCTTTCCTTACCCGCTGGCTGCATGCTGGCTGCAATATTGGATTGAAGTTCATTCTCTGTCCTCCGTAGTACATGCCTGCACAAGGTGCAATCTTGCCTTGCGCAGGCGTGTACTATGGAGGACAGAGAATGAACTTCAATCCAATATTGCAGCCAGCATGCAGCCAGCGGGTAAGGAAAGGGTGAATCAAACACCCAAAAACTCCGCCTCCATGGCTGAAGATTGTTCCCTCCAAATTCAGGTGACAGTGTCCCTTTAAGGGCTTTTCTGCAAAGAACAAACATAAGATTAATTATCCTGAACTTGAATCTGCGATTAGGCCAGTTCCACATGATGGTATCTTGCCAGTTGCTGTACCACTGTTGTCTGGATTGGATGAAAATGAAGTAGAATATGAAGACTATAGAGCTGATGCTACTGGCGAAGACATGGAGACCTCAAGTCAAGATGAGTATGTACCTGATGGAGCAGCGAGAAGGCTTTATTCAACATGAATTAAATGATCTCATCAGAGACCTTGCATTGTCAAAAGATAATGCTGAAGTTCTTGCATCTAGGTTGAAACAGAAGAATCTTCTTCATGATGATGATAAAGTTGATTACCAAAACAGAAGTAACACTTTAACACAATTTTTCACAGTTGATGGACTAATGGTGTACTGTAACAATGTGAATGGCCTCTTTGAAGAACTGAATCATGAGTATTTTGTTGCAGATTGGCGACTGTTTATTGACAGAGAAGTTTGAAAGCAGTGTTGCTTCACAATGGAAATATGAAACCATCAATCCCTATTGCTCACTCTTGTCATCTAAAGGAAAGTTATGAAAATCTGTCAGTTGTTTTGGATGCTATACAATGTAAGCATCATCAATGGAATATCTGTGGACATGTGAAAGTGATTGGTCTACTAATGGGAATGCAAGGAGGTTTCACAAAATATTGTGTTTATGGTACAGTAGAAATACAGTTAAGCATTAGGTTTGTCGTGATTGGGGACGGAGAAACATCTATGCTCCAGGTAGACATAATGTTTAGCATAATCCTTTAGTTGCTCCAACAAAAATCTTTCTTCCTCCACTACATATAAAGTTGGGATTGATTAAAAACTTTGTGACAAATGGCAAAGACAAATTCACAAGGGTTCCAGTACATTTCACAGAAATTCTCCAGCAATTTACTGTACCAGCAAGACTGAAGGAAGGGGTATTTATTGATGCTCAGGTCAGAGAGTTTATGAGAGATGATGTGTTTGAAGGAACTCTAAGGCTATATGCTCACGTTGCAGATTTGACTGTGGAATTTTCTGTGCAGATTCTGCATTTCTTGGCAGAAAACGCAGGTCAGAATCTGCGCCCTTTTTTTTGGTATGTGCACATGTTGCAGATTTTTGTGCAGATTTCTTTCTTTTTTTCCCCCTGCAGATTTCTATTATGGAATGGGTGCAGAATCGCAGCAGATCTGCACAAAAGAAGTGACATGGTCCTTTTTTGAATCTGCTGCGTTTTCTGTGCAGAATTTTCTGCACCAAAAGCACAGCATTTTTTTGCCATTGATTTACATTGTACTGTAAATCAATTGCAGATCTGCAGTGTTTCTGCGTGGAAAAAAGCTGCAGATCTGCAGGAAATCTGCAACGTGTGCACATACCCTAAATTATAAGAAATTGAGAACTTGGAAAAGCTTCAAGTGGATCTGTGAAAACTTCTTAGGAAAAAAATTCTCCATAATATGCTGAAGGTGTTGAAGAACTGATAAATGCTTATCAGTATCTTGACTGTCGCATATCTCTGAAAATACACTTTTTGTATTCACATTTAGATTTCTTCCCTCAAAATCTTGGGGATGTAAGCAATGAACAAGGAGAGCGGTTTCACCAGGACATAATGGAACACCACTACCAGGATTTTTGGAATGACTCAATGATGACAGATTACTGTTGGATGTTATATAGGGACAGCCCTGAAAAACATCAACGACAGTCTAATGTCAAGCACTTTTAATTTCTGCTCATATTTTGGTTTCTATTTTGCATGTGAAATTATTTTGGTTCAATAAAAACTGTTTTGTAAGGTGAAGCATTTTTTTCTGCTATGTAGATTACTGTTTTCTTAATGCAGAAATCCAAAAAGAGAAAAACCGCACCCTATGTCCATACAGCTTCCATTCGCATATTGGCGCAAGTAAATGCCAAGGGGTCCAGCCCGGCTGCAAGTCCATATCCCAGAATAGAAGAAAGACAGCGCCACAACGGTCAGTGATGAAGACCTTACGTGTTTAATCTGCCTCCTGCGGCGACGTTTCGGTACAATAACCTTTATCAAGTGCTTGTACCGAAACGTCGCCGCAGGAGGCAGATTAAACACGTAAGGTCTTCATCACTGACCGTTGTGGCACTGTCTTTCTTCTATTCTGGGATACTGTTTTCTTAATGTCACCAGTATATTTCCTATACCTTATAATAATGATGCTGCTCCATGGAAACTATACGTGCTACAGAAAAACTATATACATTTTTGAAAGACAAAAAGATGATTCAGAAAAGGACAAAGTCACCTGCGATGATTACAAAACATATTTTTTTGTAGATCTGTGTTATATATGGTATCTTAATGAAGATGCAGAAAAAAAAGATATATTCAGCTCACCCTTTTGATGAATTGTCTTATGAGTCCAGGAAATCTTGAGCGTCTCTGCCAGACGCCTATAGATGCACATGTGCAAAAAAGGGAATCCAGCTCCAAGAGATAAAATTTCGAACTTCGAATTTCAGTAGACTAAAAACACTTGTGTGTTCAAAACAGGTACAGTTTAGACAGGCACTCTCCTTCCGGTATACCCGGTTTTTGTATGTCTTCTAGCTTATTTCTATTTTAAATGAATACTATTAAAGTTAAGTGATTTTACCTCTCGCAGCTGGATTCCCTTTTTTCCACATGTGTATCTTAATGAAGATGCAGAATGGGTTTAATTCAATAGTGTTATTTGACATCGGGGATGGTACTTTGTGTGGCTGAATATGGTAAGTACCAGCTATAATGTCAGTAAAATGAAACAAAAAAATAATAAGGAGCATCAGGGTACTCACCGAGGACCCGACGATTAGAGCAGCCACAGAGAAAACCCGGAACTCAGGACACGACAGGGTTCACACAGAGGGTACCAGAACCTGGACAGAGCAGAGCACGCACTGGAGGATTACTGGGACTGAGCAGTGCTGAGTACGCACTGGAAGTGTACATCTATGGAGCAGAATACGCACACACTGGAAGCATACAGAGACAGCAGAGCACGCACTGGAAGCGTACAGGGATTTAGCAGAGTATGCACACTGTGATGCTGAAAGAATCTGGCTGCACTCGGATGTCACCCGAGTGCAGTCCTGTTTGAGCGTGTCGATTCAAACAGGGAAAACGGACAGTGGACCCACTGGACTGTGACGACGAACCCCTCTCGGACGAGCTGACAAGGTGGACCACCCCCTATACAGGGAGAGTTAGGGGCAGGCCCGCGAGGGACTATCGCCACGGAAGCTGGAGGGTCGACAGAGATCAGACGGGTACACTGCAGACACAAAGGGACAGAGGGAACAGCAAGGAACTACTGAGACGAAGGGAGAAGATGGGAATGCTACGGAGACACGGAGGCTGGCAGGACAATATGGAGACACAGAGGCTGACAGGAGCAAGGAAAGGATATAGGAGCCGGTCTGGAACTGCAGAGGAAAAGGAACTGAAGGAACACGGCAGGAACACAGGAAACAGGCAGGCACTGCATAGAGAGGAGGAGACCCAAGGTCAGAGAGCTAGGAACGCACAGAGACCACAGGCGACCAGAAGCACTTGTTAACACAAATGAACATCAGGCACAGAGGAGCAGAAGGAAGCAGTTTACATAGCAGCGTGGGAACTACTTCCGGGTTACAGTCCTCCAGGATGATGGAGAGGACAGGAAAGAGCGCCAACAGAGGAATCAGATGTGCGCACGCGCAGAGCTGAATGTGACGCGCGTGCGCACCCGGCGAGCTGCAGTGGAGAGAGGCGGCTGCAGCAGCGGCGTGACAGTATCCCCGTCTTTACGCCCCTCTCTTTTAAGACTAGAAAGAAACCGGGACAAAATACGAGGAGCCCGAATGTTCTCTCGAGGCTCCCAGGACCTCTCCTCAGGACCAAAACCCTTCTAGTCAACCAAAAACAAAGTTCTCCCTCTAAGTTTTTTCATGGCTAAAATGTCCCTAACTTCAAAGACATCATCCTCGGAAACAGGCGAAGGAGAACATAGGTTAGAAGAATGAAACTGATTAAAAACTACAGGTTTAAGGAGAGACACATGAAAAGAATTAGAAATATGCAGAGAGGCAGGCAACTTAAGTTTGTAAGAAACGTCATTAATACGAGACAAAACTTCAAATGCACCGATATAGCGAGGACCCAGCTTATGTGAAGGGATTTTGAGATGGATAAATTTAGAAGAAACCCAAACCTTGTCCCCAGGATGGAATATAGGAGAATCGAGACGTCTTTTGTCCGCATGTCTCTTCATCCTAACTTGAGCCAACTCAAGGGCGGACTTGGTCTCCTGCCAGACCCTGGAGAATTCTCTAGACAGAAGATCAGCCGCTGGTACAGTAGAGACAGGAGGAACCGGAAGAGGAAGACCAGGATGTTGACCGTAGACGATAAAAAATGGAGATTTGTTAGTGGCTTCGCTGGGATGGTTATTGAAAGAAAACTCAGCCCATGGCAGTAAGTCAGACCAATCATTCTGATGAGAATTGGAAAAATGACGGAGATAAGTTACCAAGGTCTGATTAGTACGTTCCACCTGGCCATTGGACTGCGGATGGTAAGCCGAAGAAAAGTCAAGCGAAATTTTCATGGATTTGCAGAGGGATCTCCAGAAGCGGGCGGTGAATTGAACACCTCGGTCAGAAACAATATGTAAAGGAAGACCATGAAGACGAAAAATATGGTGAACAAAAATCTTTGCCAATTCAGGAGCAGAAGGTAAACCTGGAAGAGCAATGAAATGAGCCATCTTGGAGAAACGGTCCATGACCACGAAGATGACGGTGCAACCAGAAGAATGAGGCAGATCACTGATGAAATCCATAGATAAATGTTGCCACGGAGTGGAAGGTACTGGCAAAGGACAAGAGGCGACAAAACTTTGGACATCCTTAGACCACGTTGGCCACCAGTAAAAATGAGAGATCAAACGAAAGGTTTTTTTGAAACCAACATGTCCAGCCAGTTTGGAGGTGTGACCCCAAAGTAAGACACATCTCCTGTTCCCTTCAGCGACAAAGGTCTTACCCGGAGGCAAAGAAGTGAGAGAGACTGGAGCAACTGTGATGACTCTGGCAGGATCGATGATGTGCGCAGGCTCATCCTCCATATCCACCGCCTGAAATGACCTAGACAGAGCGTCGGCTCTGGAGTTATTATTTCCTGGCAAGAAACGAAGTTCGAAGTCAAACCTGGCGAAAAACAAGGCCCACCTGGCCTGCCGAGGATTAAGTCTTTGCGCAGAACGAATATACGCCAGATTCTTGTGGTCTGTGTAGATTATAAAACGATGTAAAGCCCCCTCTAAGAGGTACCACCACTCATCCCCATCTATTCCCCAACCCCTGAAGATGGCTGGACCATGATTGTAAATACATCATTGTAGATACACACCTGTACTTTGCATCTCCCCCACCTCATTGTAGATTGTAAGCTCTCACGAGCAGGGTCATCTTATTTTGCTTTAATTATTGTATTGTTAATGTTGTTACTTATGACTTTTGTGTTTGATACTGTTAAACTGTAAAGCGCTGCGGAATATGTTGGCGCTATATAAATAAAGATTATTATTATTATTATTATTCCTCTAATGCCAACCTGATTGCCAAAAGTTCTTTATCACCGATGGAATAATTTTTTTCTGAGGAGGAGAAGATCTTTGAGAAAAAAAACACAGGGCACAAGACGACCAGAAGAGGATTTTTGCGAGAGCACAGCTCCAGCTCCAATTGCAGAAGCATCTACTTCAAGGATGAAGGGTTTATTGGCCACAGGACGATGAAGAATAGGAGCGGAGGCAAAGGCTTGCTTGATGGACCGGAAAGCCTCTTCGGCCTCAGACGACCACTGATGAGGATTGGCACCCTTCCGAATCATGGAGGAGATTGGAGCTGAAAGAGAGGAAAAGTGAGGGATAAACTGCCGATAGTAGTTAGCAAATCCAAGAAATCGCTGAATTGCTTTCACTCCAAGAGGACGTGGCCAGTTGAGCACGGCAGAAACTTTTCCCGGATCCATACACAAACCAGCGGAAATGATGAAACCCAAGAAGGGGAGAGATGACTGTTCGAAGACACATTTTTCCAGTTTGCGTACAGCCGATTCTCTCTCTCAAACGCTGAAGTACTTTCTGTACATCTCTTCTGTGAGTAGACAGATCTGGAGAGAACACAAGGATATCGTCCAAGTACACTACAACACAGGTGTAAAGTAGATCCCGAAAAACATCATTTACAAACTCCTGGAAGACTGCGGGCGCATTGCATAAACCGAATGGCATAACCAAATATTCATAATGACTATCTCTGGTATTAAACGCAGTCTTCCACTCGTCACTGGAACGGATACGGATCAAATTATAAGCTCCTCTGAGATCCAATTTGGTAAAGATTCGTGCTCCATGTAGACGATCAAAGAGTTCTGGTATGAGAGGAAGTGGGTACTTGTTTTTGATCGTGATAGTGTTGAGACCCCGGTAGTCTATACATGAGCGAAGAGAACCGTCCTTCTTTTTAATGAAGAAGAACCCAGCTTCTGCAGGTGAGGAAGACTTTCGAATGAAGCCTCTGGCCAGATTCTCTTGGATATATTCGGACATGGCTTGAGTCTCGGTAGGAGACAATGGGTAAATACGACCTCTAGGTGAAGTAGAACCAGGAACAAGGTCAATCGGGCAGTCATAAGAGCGGTGCGGTGGCAAAATCTCCGCTTCCTTCTTGTTAAAGATGTCCGAGAAGGCACAATAGGCTGGAGGAATTCCCACGGATTCTGAAGCAGACTGAGAGGAGGACGCAGGCTTGACGGGAAGCAGGCACCTGTTCAGACAAGACTGTCCCCACCGTAGAACATCTCCAGTACGCCAGTCCAGAGTGGGTTTGTGATCTCTCAAACAAGGAAGACCCAAAAGGAAAGAATGAGACAAAGAAGGTAAAACATAAAAGGCCAGTTTCTCACGATGAAGAGCTCCAATCTGAAGTTCGACTTCCTCCGTAACCAAGTTGACGGTCTCCCGCAAAGGCTGACCATCGACGGAAGCTATTTGTCTAGGAGTCTCCAAGGGTCTAACAGGTATGAATGGAATAGAAAACGGCAGCACTCACCGATCTTCTTAATAGGTGCCTTTATTAGTTAAAAATCTTCACGGCTTGGGGGTGAATGAACAAGAGAATGTGGGAGCAGAACGACGGCCGTTTCGCGCCGATCTGGCGCTACAACGGACTGCCGTTTTCTATTCCATTCATCTATGATATCTGTCTTCCTGGCCGAAGCACCTGAGATCTGGGGGCCAGCTGGGGCTAATCAGCCTGGAGCGGAGGCAGTCAGCTGCAGCGGTGGTGCGGTCAGCTGTGCTTTTTTCTGTTTATTCTCGTCTAACAGGTATCCCTAGCCTGTTAACAACCTCGAGCTGAACAAAGTTCCCAGCCACTCCTGAATCAACATAAGCCTCCAGAGAAAAGTGATGGGAACCTAAATGTAAAATAACAGACAAAACCAGGGGCGGAGAGGAATCATAACCACCTAGGAAGGCCTCTCTTACCTGTCCTAGGCGGAGGCGTTTCCTGGCTTCTGAGGACAGGCGTGTAAGAGATGAGAGGCACTGCCGCAGTAAAAACAAAGACCTTGTGCGAGTCTCTCCTTGCGGCGTTGCTCAGAAGACTTAAGGCGATCGACCTGCATAGGTTCAGGAGAAGATGAAGAGGCCACCGGGGTTGCTTGAGAAAAAGAAGTCCCTCGAGCAACAGTGGTGTGGCGAAGAGGTCTCTTCTCTCTGGCAAGCTCGCGAGTGCGCTCCTGAAAGCGCAGATCTGTTGTGAATTCTGTGGCCAAGCTCCCTCCTGTGGTCGTGAGTGGTACTTCGGCTGGTTCTGTCTATGAGCTTCCTTTAGTGGATGAGAGTGGTACTGCGGCTTCTGAGTTTCCTTCCTCAGGTGATGAGGTTAAGTCGTTAGGTGCTGCTCTATTTAACTCCACCTAGTGCTTTGATCCTGGCCTCCAGTCAATGTTCTAGTATTGGTCTTGCTTCCTCCTGGATCGTTCCTGTGGCCTGTCTATCCTGCATAAGCTAAGTTTTGCTTGTGTTATTTTTGTTTGCTATTTTTTCTGTCCAGCTTGCTATATTGGTTTTTCTTGCTTGCTGGAAGCTCTGGGACGCAGAGGGAGCACCTCCGTACCGTTAGTCGGTGCGGAGGGTCTTTTTGCCCCCTCTGCGTGGTTGTTTGTAGGGTTTTGTGTTAACCGCAAAGCAATCTTTCCTATCTTCGGTCTGTTCAGTAAGTTGGGCCTCACTTTGCTAAATCTATTTCATCTCTGCGTTTGTATTTTCATCTCAACTCACAGTCATTATATGTGGGGGGGCTGCCTTTTCCTTTGGGGTATTTCTCTGAGGCAAGGTGGGCTTATTTTTCTATCTTAGGGCTAGCTAGTTTCTCAGGCTGTGCTCGAGGCGCATAGGTCTGGTCAGGAGCGCTCCACGGCTGCCTCTAGTGTGGTTGGATGGGATTGGGGATTGCGGTCAGCAGAGTTCCCACGTCTCAGAGCTCGTCCTATGTTTTTGGTAATTGTCAGGTCACTTTGTGTGCTCTGAACTTCAAGGTCCATTGTGGTTCTGAATTACCTATTCATAACAGTACTAATGCTTCTCAATAGAGGGAAAAGAGAAGTTCTGAGACCATTTTTTTTTCTTTGCACTGTGTTCTGTCTTTCTTTTCCCCTTTACATCAGGGTGGTTCAGAACACAGGTGTGGACATGGACATTCAGGGTCTGTTCTCTTTGATGGATAATCTCACTATAAATGTACAGAATATTCAAGATTTAGTGGTTCAGAATCCTATGTTAGAACCTAAAATTCCTATTCCTGAGTTATTTTCTGGAGATAGAGCTAAGTTTTTGAATTTTAAAAATAATTGTAAACTATTTCTGGCTTTGAAACCCCGCTCCTCTGGTGACCCAGTTCAACAAGTTAAGATCATTATTTCTTTATTACGTGGCGACCCTCAAGACTGGGCATTTTCCCTTGCGCCAGGAGATCCTGCATTATGTAATATTGATGCGTTTTTTCTGGCGCTCGGATTGCTGTACGATGAACCTAATTCAGTGGATCAGGCAGAGAAAAATTTGCTGGCTCTGTGTCAGGGTCAGGATGAGATAGAGATTTATTGTCAGAAGTTTAGAAAGTTGTCCGTGCTCACTCAATGGAATGAATGTGCGCTGGCAGCTATTTTCAGAAAGGGTCTCTCTGAAGCCCTTAAGGATGTCATGGTGGGATTTCTTATGCCTGCTGGTCTGAATGAGTCTATGTCTTTGGCCATTCAGATTGGTCGACGCTTGCGTGAGCATAAATCTGTGCACCATTTGGCGGTATTATCTGAGCATAAACCTGAGCCTATGCAGTGCGATAGGACTTTGACCAGAGCTGAAAGGCAAGAACACAGACGTCAGAATGGGCTGTGTTTCTACTGTGGTGATTCCACTCATGCTATCTCCGATTGTCCTAAGCGCACTAAGCGGTTCGCTAGGTCTGCCACCATTGGTACGGTACAGTCGAAATTTCTTTTGTCCGTTACTTTGATCTGCTCTTTGTCTTCCTATTCTGTCATGGCATTTGTGGATTCAGGCGCTGCCCTGAATTTGATGGACTTGGAGTTTGCTAGGCGCTGTGGGTTTGTCTTGGAGCCCTTGCAGTGTCCTATTCCATTGAGAGGAATTGATGCTACGCCTTTGGCCAAGAATAAGCCTCAGTATTGGACCCAGCTGACCATGTGCATGGCTCCTGCGCACCAGGAGGATATTCGCTTGCTGGTGTTGCATAATCTGCATGATGTGGTCGTGTTGGGGTTGCCATGGCTACAAGTCCATAACCCAGTATTAGATTGGAAATCAATGTCTGTGTCCAGCTGGGGTTGTCAGGGGGTACATGGTGATGTTCCATTTCTGTCTATCTCATCATCCACCCCTTCTGAGGTCCCAGAGTTCTTGTCTGATTACCGGGATGTATTCGATGAGCCCAAGTCCAATGCCCTACCTCCGCATAGGGATTGTGATTGTGCTATCGATTTGATTCCTGGTAGTAAGTTTCCTAAGGGTCGACTGTTTAATTTATCTGTACCTAAGCACGCCGCTATGCGGAGTTACGTGAAGGAGTCTTTGGAGAAGGGTCATATTCGCCCGTCATCGTCGCCATTAGGAGCGGGGTTCTTTTTTGTGGCCAAGAAGGATGGTTCGCTGAGACCTTGTATTGATTACCGCCTTCTAAATAAAATTACGGTCAAATTTCAGTACCCCTTGCCGCTGCTGTCTGATTTGTTTGCTCGGATTAAGGGGGCTAGTTGGTTCACCAAGATAGATCTTCGTGGTGCATATAATCTTGTGCGTATTAAACGGGGCGATGAATGGAAAACAGCATTTAATACGCCCGAACGCCATTTTGAGTACCTGGTTATGCCATTCGGGCTTTCTAATGCTCCATCAGTGTTTCAGTCCTTTATGCATGACATCTTCTGAGAGTACCTGGATAAATTCCTGATTATATACTTGGATGATATTTTGGTCTTCTCGGATGATTGGGAGTCTCATGTGAAGCAGGTCAGAATGGTGTTCCAGGTCCTGCGTGCTAATTCTTTGTTTGTGAAGGGGTCAAAGTGTCTCTTTGGTGTTCAGAAGGTTTCATTTTGGGGGTTCATTTTTTCTCCTTCTACTATCGAGATGGACCCTGTTAAAGTTCAGGCCATTTTTGATTGGAGTCAGCCAACATCTCTGAAGAGTCTGCAGAAGTTCCTGGGCTTTGCTAATTTTTATCGTCGCTTCATCAATAATTTTTCTAGTATTGCTAAACCGTTGACTGATTTAACCAAGAAGGGTGCTGATGTGGTCAATTGGTCTTCTGCTGCTGTGGAAGCTTTTCAGGAGTTGAAGCGTTGTTTTTCTTCTGCCCCTGTGTTGTGCCAACCAGATGTTTTGCATCCGTTCCAGGTCGAGGTTGATGCTTCTGAAATTGGAGCAGGGGCTGTTTTGTCGCAGAGAAGTTCTGATTGCTCGGTGATGAAACCATGCGCCTTCTTTTCCAGGAAATTTTCGCCTGCTGAGCGAAATTATGATGTTGGCAATCGAGAGTTGCTAGCCATGAAGTGGGCATTCGAGGAGTGGCGTCATTGGCTTGAAGGAGCTAAGCATCGCGTGGTGGTCTTGACTGATCACAAGAACTTGACTTATCTCGAGTCTGCCAAACGGTTGAATCCTAGACAGGCTCGTTGGTCGCTATTTTTCTCCCATTTTGACTTTGTGGTTTCGTACCTTCCGGGCTCTAAAAATGTGAAGGCGGATGCCCTGTCTAGGAGTTTTGTGCCCGATTCTCCGGGTTTGCCTGAGCCGGCGGGTATTCTCAAAGAGGGGGTAATTTTGTCTGCCATCTCCCCTGATTTGCGGCGGGTGCTGCAAAAATTTCAGGCTAATAGACCTGACCGTTGCCCAGCGGAGAAACTGTTTGTCCCTGATAGGTGGACGAATAAAGTTAACTCTGAGGTTCATTGTTCGGTGTTGGCTGGTTATCCTGGAATCTTTGGTACCAGAGATTTGGTGGCTAGATCCTTTTGGTGGCCATCTCTGTCGTGGGATGTGCGTTCTTTTGTGCAGTCCTGTGGGATTTGTGCTCGGGCTAAGCCCTGCTGTTCTCGTGCCAGTGGGTTGCTTTTGCCCTTGCCGGTCCCGAAGAGGCCTTGGACACATATCTCTATGGATTTTATTTCGGATCTCCCCGTCTCTCAAAGAATGTCGGTCATTTGGGTGGTTTGTGATCGCTTCTCTAAGATGGTCCATTTGGTGCCCTTGTCTAAATTGCCTTCCTCCTCTGATTTGGTGCCATTGTTTTTCCAGCATGTGGTTCGTTTACATGGCATTCCAGAGAACATCGTTTCTGACAGAGGTTCCCAGTTTGTTTCGAGGTTTTGGCGAGCCTTTTGTGCTAGGATGGGCATTGATTTGTCTTTTTCCTCGGCTTTCCATCCTCAGACAAATGGCCAGACTGAACGAACCAATCAGACCTTGGAAACATATCTGAGATGTTTTGTTTCTGCTGATCAGGATGATTGGGTGTCCTTTTTGCCTTTGGCTGAGTTCGCCCTTAATAATCGGGCCAGCTCGGCTACTTTGGTTTCGCCGTTTTTCTGCAATTCTGGTTTCCACCCTCGTTTCTCTTCAGGGCAGGTTGAGTCTTCGGACTGTCCTGGTGTGGATACTGTGGTGGATAGGTTGCAGCAGATTTGGACTCATGTAGTGGACAATTTGACTTTGTCCCAGGAGAAGGCTCAACGTTTCGCTAACCGCAGGCGCTGTGTGGGTCCCCGACTTCGTGTTGGGGATTTGGTTTGGTTGTCATCTCGTTATATTCCTATGAAGGTCTCCTCTCCTAAGTTTAAGCCTCGTTTCATTGGTCCATATAGGATTTCTGAGGTTCTTAATCCTGTGTCTTTTCGTTTGACTCTTCCAGCTTCTTTTTCCATCCATAACGTGTTCCATAGGTCATTGTTGCGGAGATACGTGGCACCTGTGGTTCCATCTATTGATCCTCCTGCTCCGGTTTTGGTTGAGGGGGAGTTGGAGTATATAGTGGAGAAGATTTTGGATTCTCGTGTTTCGAGACGGAAACTCCAGTATCTGGTTAAGTGGAAAGGTTATGGTCAGGAAGATAACTCCTGGGTCTTTGCCTCTGATGTCCATGCTGCCGATCTGGTTCGTGCCTTTCATGTGGCTCATCCTGGTCGGCCTGGGGGCTCTGGTGAGGGTTCGGTGACCCCTCCTCAAGGGGGGGGTACTGTTGTGAATTCTGTGGCCAAGCTCCCTCCTGTGGTCGTGAGTGGTACTTCGGCTGATTCTGTCTATGATATATAATAAGCGTGGTGTATTATCCAAATAGAAATATAACCAATATAGCGTCTGGATAAAAATTAACCTTTATTAGCTATATATTAAAATGGCCCTATTTGGCACATCAATCCAAAAAATAAAATAAAGAAAAAAAGGACAAAACGAACAAAAGAAAATAGTAGTGCTCAGTGCCCTAATACCTACACAGAATGAAAACTCAACAAAAACAAACAACAGATAACACAATCAGCACTGTAGTGTGCTAAATCCCAGCCGAAACCTATTCCAGTATCCCCATACAGACAGAGCGTCTATCCATTAGGATCGTACAAAATATAGGCTAGCAATATTATACCAAGTTCAATGTATCAGATAAGGGATCTGACTCTAAAAAAGATCTGGTTCACCTTTTATAGCTGCCTTAATGATATTGAAGGGGACTGAAAGGGTGGCTTATATCCAAAGTACTCTCAAAGTTACTTTCCATCTAATCGCATGGTGTCTATGGATACTACAAATGGGATAAGCGTCAGTGCAATGTAAAACATTCCTGGATATCAAAAAACCTTCATTTATGAATCACCAACATATAACGGGATAACCATAACTCATTGCCATACATGAGCGTCCCTGCTGGGTTCAATAGTGGCTTATTACAGGGTTAATGATAGTGAGTCTTTCGGAGACATGAACGCTGCGATGCAAACAGTACAGTGTGTAAAGAGCCCAATATATGGGTGGATCTCACCGCTTGTTAAATACTGCCATCGCCAGCCGTTCTCTTCCCTTCACACATATCATACTAGACCCTCGTGCCGGAATGTTAGACTGTGAAGCGGCGTCTCCCTTCTGTCTATGAGCTTCCTTTGGTGGATGAGAGTGGTACTGCGGCTTCTGAGTTTCCTTCCTCAGGTGATGAGGTTAAGTCGTTAGGTGCTGCTCTATTTAACTCCACCTAGTGCTTTGATCCTGGCCTCCAGTCAATGTTCTAGTATTGGTCTTGCTTCCTCCTGAATCGTTCCTGTGGCCTGTCTATCCTGCATAAGCTAAGTTTTGCTTGTGTTATTTTTGTTTGCTATTTTTTCTGTCCAGCTTGCTATATTGGATTTTCTTGCTTGCTGGAAGCTCTGGGACGCAGAGTGAGCACCTCCGTACCGTTAGTCGGTGCGGAGGGTCTTTTTGCCCCCTCTGCGTGGTTGTTTGTAGGGTTTTGTGTTGACCGCAAAGCAATCTTTCCTATCTTCGGTCTGTTCAGTAAGTTGGGCCTCACTTTGCTAAATCTATTTCATCTCTGCGTTTGTATTTTCATCTCAACTCACAGTCATTATATGTGGGGGGCTGCCTTTTCCTTTGGGGTATTTCTCTGAGGCACGGTGGGCTTATTTTTCTATCTTAGGGCTAGCTAGTTTCTCAGGCTGTGCTCGAGGCGCATAGGTCTGGTCAGGAGCGCTCCACGGCTGCCTCTAGTGTGGTTGGATGGGATTGGGGATTGCGGTCAGCAGAGTTCCCACGTCTCAGAGCTCGTCCTATGTTTTTGGTAATTGTCAGGTCACTTTGTGTGCTCTGAACTTCAAGGTCCATTGTGGTTCTGAATTACCTATTCATAACACAGATCAATGCGTATGGCCAAGGAGATAAGATCATCCAAAGAAGTGGGAGTGTCCCGTCCCGCCAGCTCATCCTTAATCCGTGAAGACAAACCACACCAAAACGCTCCAACCAAAGCCTCATTATTCCACCCAAGGTCTGAGGACAGAGTCCGGAAACGGATGGCGTACTGGGCTACTGAAAGAATACCCTGGTAAAGGTTAAAGAGGGATTCTGTGGTAGAGACGAGACGACCAGGTTCATCAAAGACCTTGCGGAAGGTATCCAGGAACGGATTGAGTTGGGAGACCAAAGGATCATCACGCTCCCAGAGGGGATTAACCCACGCCAAAGCCTCACCCTCCAAAATGGATACTATAAAAGCAACCTCAGCTCGGTCGGTAGGATAAAGTAGCGGAGACAATTCAAAATGCAACAGGCATTGATTAAGAAAGCCGCGGTACGCTTTAGGATCCCCACCATACCGAGGAGGTCTAGCAACTCGGGGCGAGGGTTGTGGCGCGGAGACAGGAGTGGAAACAGAGGCCACATTCTGGAGGGAGAGAAGCCGATCATTAATGGAGGCCATAAAATTCACAATATGGGACGGAGTGTCCCGTTGTTGACCTAGCTCCTGCTGAAGGGCAACCAACTGTGGAGCAATACCAGGATCAGAAGGCTGTAAAGCCGCTAGGCGAGACTCCATATTCTTTAAAAACGACCTGATCCTAGTCTGGTTTTCACGCAAAAAGAGTAACTCTTTTTGAGTGGCAGAGACTCCAGCGGGGTCCATGGCCTGATGTTACTGTGATGCTGTAAGAATCTGGCTGCACTCGGATGTCACCAGAGTGCAGTCCTATTTGAGCGTGTCGATTCAAACAGGGAAAACGGAGAGTGGACCCACTGGACCGTGACGACGAACCCCTCTCGGACGAGCTGACCAGGTGGACCGCCCCCTAAACAGGGAGAGTTAGAGGCAGGCCCGTGAGGGACTATCGCCGCGGAAGCTGGAGGGTCGACAGAGATCAGACGGGTACACTGCAGACACAAAGGGACAGAGGGAACAGCAAGGAACTACTGAGACGAGGGAGAAGATGGGAATGCTACGGAGACATGGAGGCTGGCAGGACAATATGGAGACACAGAGGCTGACAGGAGCAAGGAAAGGATATAGGAGCCGGTCTGGTACTGCAGAGGAAAAGGAACTGAAGGAATACGGCAGGAACACAGGAAACAGGCAGGCACTGCAGAGAGAGGAGGAGACCCAAGGTCAGAGAGCTAGGAACGCACAGAGACCACAGGCGACCAGAAGCACTTGTTAACACAAATGAACATCAGGCACAGAGGAGCAGCAGGAAACAGTTTACATAGCAGCGTAGGAACTACTTCCGGGTTACAGTCCTCCAGGATGATGGAGAGGACAGGAAAGAGCCCCAACAGAGGAATCAGATGTGCGCACGCGCAGAGCTGAATGCGACGCGCGCACCCAGCGAGCTGCAATGGGGAGAGGTGGTGGCAGCAGCGGCATGACACACACACTGGGAGCGTACAGTAATGGAGCAGAGCACGCACACACTGGAAGTATACAGGGACAGAGCAGAGCACGCACACACTGGAAGCGTATGAGGACCTGACATACAGAAACCTAAGTGGACATGGAGGTCCTCTAGCAGAAAGCAACCTGATATACCCAGAGGCCACTGCCTAGGCAGGACTGCGCTTCCAGGTCAGTATAACCTGGCATCATAAAGAAGACAGGAGTGCTCACAACCGCATCCTAAGCGGCCTAACGCACATGTGCGGGGAATGGGATCCCCAGCACGGCTGAGGACCTGGAAAAGGAGGTGGGACGCGGCGAGGGATCCAGGAAGCAAGGTGAGTATCTCTGTGCGCCGTAATACTACTTTGAACTGCTTCCAGATGATACTCGCCAAGTGTAAAGTTTGTTGCTCATGGACCCCCTGCACCATATGTCGTGCTTACCCTGGAGGGGTATAACTAAGCAGCTACCTTAAGGTCAGGCTTGTGCGACAGGTGGGTACCAGGTACTACTCCAGGTCAGTGTCCGGAACAGTAGCCGCTGACCTAGAGTCAGAGATGTTGGTTCGGATAATGTGTCCCAAACAAGATAAGACAGCTACTGGTGTGGGCTCAGACTGTGCGGTCGGGATAGAGAACAGGACAGCCACTGGTACTAGTACAGACTGTGCGGGTCTAGACAGTGGACAGGTTAATTATGGAAGCAGGATACAAATTTAGACAACACTGGATCAAGATCAGACAAAGCAGACAAGGGGAGCTAACAGGCAGGCAAGTAACAAACCAACACAAATGTTGCTCAGGCATGTCCCAACAGGTGTTGATGCCTTAAGTAGTAAGTGTCTTTCAGCTATTGGCCGGAGACACATTAGGAGAGTGCGCACTGTCTGTTTAAGAGACAGGGAGCATGTGCAATCCCTAAGCGAGCTACCAGGAGACCTGCTTGGCATGTGAAGGCTCTACGTAACGGGAACAGAGACAGGAGAACAGGCGGCTGGTGCGGTAACTGGGTCGGCTTCCCTGCCGGGGGTAGGGCATAGGCACACAGGGACGTCGGCGCTACACCGATTATCGGTCAATTGTTGTACAAAAACAGAATATATGAGTTAACATCAACATGTCATGAATTTTTTACAGATCCAATACAATTATGTAGATAGGAAATATTTGCCCTCTATTATTTATGAAATTGTTCATCTAAAACCATGGATTCCATATGGATGGACAAAGCGGACATGTAGATCGTATAGAAATGTAGAAAATAGACACACAGCATACAGATGATAATATGGATGATAAATTATCAGTTTTCTTTTGAAAAAAAAAAAAAAGGTTGATTTTGCATTTGTGTGAGCCTGGACTTTGGCATGGTAAAAGGTGTCCACGTTCAGGATTGCATCAAGATTTGACGCAGGTAAAATCTGCACCTGAGGCCACTGGCAGGTCACCTGCGTTTTTCATGCGTTTTTTTGATGCGTTTTTGATGCTTTTTTCATGTGGATTAGTGTGTTTTTTTTAAACTCAATAAAGATATACAAAAAAAAAAAGGTTAATGTATTTTCTTGTCCAACCTCTTCATTTACATACTCCATTGAAGAATAATGTTTACACACACAGAGAGATAGATGATAGATAACAGAATGATCGATAGATAGATAGATAGACAATAGATTATAGATAGATGATAGATAATAGATAGATCTATCGTATTTATCGTATCTATCTATCTATCGTATCTATTATCTATCTATAAATATATCTATCGATAGACATATCGATAGATAATAGATAGATAGATGATAGATAGATAGATGATAGATAGATAATAGATAGATACGATAGATAGATACTACCAAGCCCGATGTTTAGTATATCTATGTATCTATAGACATATCTATCTATAAATATATCCAGATAGATTATCCATCTATCTATATAATCATCTAAGGGGGGCTTCCGTATGTCTGTCTTTCTGTCTGTAATGGAAATCCCGAGTCGCTGATTGGTTGCGGCCGGCAGTCCAGCCACAAATTGGCCCCTCCCTACTCCCCATCCCGGACCAACTTTTTTACTATTGATGCTGGCTATGCAGCATCAATAGTAAAAAGATATAATAGTAAAAGCAATAAAAAAAAATAAAAAATCATGCTATTCTGACCTTCCGTCGCCTCCGCAGCTTTCCCGCTCCTCCCGATGCTCTCGGCAGCTTCCGTTCCCAGAGATGCATTGCGAAATTACACAGATGACTTAGCGGTCTCTGGCAAAGACCACTAAGTCATCTGGGTAATTTCGCAATGCATCTCTCGGAATGGAAGCTGCCAGCTGCATCGCGAGGAGCGGGACAGCTTCGGTGGACGACGGAAGGTGAGTATATAACTATTTTTTATTTTAATTCTTTTTGTGGGGTGTGTTATTTACTATGTGGCTGCTATATACTATGTGGCTGCTATATACTACGTGGCTGCGCTATCTACTGCGTTGGCTGTGCTATATACTACGTGGCGGTGTTATATACAGTACTACGTGGGCTGTGCTATATACTACGTGGCTGTGCTATCTACTGCGGGGGCTGTGCTATATACTACGTGGCCTGTGTTATATACTACATCGCTGTGCTATATACTACGTGACTGTGCTATATACTACGTGGCTGCTATATACTACGTGGCTGCTATATACTAGGTGGCTGCGCTATCTACTGTGTTGGCTGTGCTATATCCTACGTGGCTGTGTTGTATACTATGTGGGCTGTGCTATATACTGCATCGCTGTGCTATATACTACGTGGCTGTGCTATATACTACGTGGCTGTGCTATATACTACGCGGCCGGCCGCGACCAATCAGCGATATTGGCCCGGAATTTAACCCCCACTCACAGCAAGACGTACATACATACATATTCTAGAATACCCAATGCGTTAGAATCGAGCCACCATCTAGTATATATATAATTGTCTAAGGGTCTGTTTGTCTGTAATGGAAATCCCGCATCGCTGATTGGTCACGGAAGGCTGGCTCGACCAATCAGCGACAGGTGCAGTCCAGCCATGAATTGACGCGGGATTTATACCACGCTTTGCTGATTGCTCGCGCCCGGCCGGCCGCGACCAATCAGCGATATTGCAGCAGGATTTAACCTTCTTCCGGCTGAGTAGGTACAATTGTAACTATTACATTTTAAAATTGCAATAACTTTTTTTTTCGAAAAGCTGCAGAGGGCTGAAATTTCGTGACATCTCTGCAGTTTTGGTCCAGAATATATTGGCCAAATTTCAATAAAATATATATGAAGGTACAATTGTACCTCTGCAGCCTGTTAACGTTGTAAAATTATGCAGCCTGACGAAGGTTAAACACCACTTCGTAAATAAACAACATGCATATTCTAGAATACTATATGCGTTAAAATCAGGTCACCATGTAGTAGATTGTTATGACCTGGTGGTCAGGACAATAATGGACCTGGTGGTTAAGAGCACACGGAATGACCTAATAATATAGGACGAGCTCTGAGACGTGGGAACTCTGCTGACCGCAATCCCTAATTCTATCACACACACTAGAAATAGCCGTGGAGCGCTCCTGACGCTCCCTAGGCGCCTCGTCACAGCCTAAGGAACTAGCTAGCCCTAAAGATAGAAAAATAAAGCCTACCTTGCCTCAGATAAATTCCCCAAAGGAACAGGCAGCCCCCACATATAATGACTGTGAGTAAAGATGAAAATTACAAACACAGGGGCGTGGCCTGAGAGTCCATGTGAACGGACGTGCGGCTGTGAGCTCCCGCTGCTGTATATTTAATAATCCTGCAGAGCCGCTGCTGTTCGGTCCCTGAGGGGGCTTACCGGCTGCGGGGAGACTTGGAGAGCCCGGCGGTGCTTAGCGGTAGCGCTGGAACCGGTGAACATGACCAGGAGACGGCAGAAGGACGCGGGAGCCGGGGATGCAGGAGCAATCCAAGATGGCGCCGACAAAAGGGAGAAGGCGGACAAGGAGAACGCCGCATGCAGAAAGCGTATGGAGGTAGCGGCAAAGCTCCAGCAGTTTGCGAGAGCGGAGGCCGCAGAGGAGGGAGCCGGAGCTGATACCGAGGAGGAGGAGGAGGAGGAGAGCCCAGCAGGAGAACATGAGGTACAACAGGGGAGAAAGGAGAGCAAAATGGCGGTGGCAGAAGGGGGACCCGAGGAAATGGCGCCAGAAGCTGAGCCTACCTTAAGAGACGTTTTTGCGCTGGTTTCTTCATGTAAACAGTCTCTGACCTTACAGATACAGGAGGTTAAGGGGGACACAGCCCAGATAAACGCAGCCATGCAGAAGATTGACAAACGTGTGGGGGAGGTAGAGGAGGGAGTGAGCACTGCAGAAGACCATATAGTGCAGCTGGAAAAAGCAGAAAAAAAGTTCACTCAAGCAATAGCTGAATTGGCGGCGAAAAATGAGGACCTTGAGAACAGGTCCAGAAGAAACAATATTCGCATAGTGGGCATCCCTGAAAAAGCTGAAGGGAGGAATCCAACGGAGTATATTGAAAACTGGCTGTTAGAGACATTTGGAGATATGGCGCTAACAAAAGTATTCGCGGTAGAAAGAGCGCATAGGGTCCCACCGAAACCACCTGTCCCTGGAGCGAATCCCCGTACCATGCTTGCCAAAATTCTAAATTATAGAGACAGAGACATTATCCTGAGGAAGGCCAGAGACATGACGGATCTGACAGTTGAAGGCCAAAAGATTGCTATATACCCAGACTATTCTGCTTTGGTGCAGAAACAACGGATGATGTTCACGGGTATCAAGAGACAGCTGAGGGAGCTGGGAGTGCAGTACTCCATGATGTTTCCAGCAAGACTGAGGGTGGTGGCGTTTGATAAAATTCATTTTTTTCAGAAGCCGGAGGAAGCTACCCAGTGGATCGATATTAATGCTAAAAAGCTTAAAGGAAAAGGAGACTGAAACTGTGGGAAGAGTCTGATTTTGTTTACTTATCTGTCAGTTGGCAAAGAGTCATGTGATTGAGAACTCAGGGGGTATGGGTGGTGAAGAAGGGAGCTGGATTGTTATCAGTTAAAGTTAAAGGGATGGTGTAATGGCTGCTGGGAAGGAGGGAGGAAGGGTAAGCGGCATATTATAAGTGTATGCAGGTTTCTTGCGTGTGTAAATAATTCTATGTTAAAATATTTTGAGACACGTTATTTTTCAAAATGTTTGGAATCCTGTTATGTACAGTGGTGGGAGGAGGGTTGCGAAGGTAATGCCAAACGGAGTGTTCGCTATGGGCGATGATGCCCCACTCTTGAAAAGAGGTGGAATGGTTAGATATGAGGGGGGAAGGGTGGGAGGGGGAGTTGGGAGGGGGAGTTGGGAGGGGGGGGAGGGAAGTTAGACAGCTTGTGCTCAAGAATGATGATACTCTTAGTGAAGATGAGTCAAGTGATGGGGACCCGTTTTAAGATTTTGAGCTGGAATGTGAGAGGCCTAGGGGAGAAATCCAGACGAGCCGCATGTTTGCAATATGCAAGAGACCAACGGGCCTCAATGATATGCTTGCTGGAGACGCATTTGGTAAGGGAAAAGGTGGATGTCCTGAATAGACGGTGGATTCAGAAGGGATATCATTCTACCTTCTCCACGTATGCAAGAGGAGTCTCAATCTTGGTTCCAGCGGGAGTTCAGTATGAGGAGGTGAAGGTATATGTGGATGTGGAGGGGCAGTACGTACTAATACAGTGTATATTGTATGGAGTGATGATGTGTGTTGCCGCGATGTATATTCCGCCCCCCTACTCTAGCAGGAAAATTAGAGAAGTAATGGAGCGAGTGGAAAGATGGGGGCCAACACCGTTAATGATTATCGGGGATCTAAATAACATCTGTGATGATTATTGGGACAAAAATAAAAATACTCAGAATAGGTCGGAGGGACACATTACAACATTTGGCACCTATATACAGGAGATAGGTATGATTGATCTTTGGAGGGTCAGACATATTGGGGAGAGAGGGTACTCATGTTATTCACCAGCGCATGCCACGCTCTCTAGAATCGATATGGCTCTGGGTAACAGGATCTTCGACACACTGGTTGGGGAGGTGAGATATTTGCCAAGGGCCCTATCGGACCATAGTCCAATTGAAGTAGAGGTTAGATTGGAGGGGGCACGTTCGACAAGTGGGAAAGATTGGAAGATTCATCCTAATTGGTTACAGAGTATTGAGTTGGAAAGTATAGGACGGGAGGTGGCGGAATTCTTTGTCTTAAATGATGGAAGCACTGATGCTCTTACGATTTGGGATGCAATGAAGGCGTATCTGAGGGGACTACTGTTTAGGGACATTAGTAGGTGTAAGCGGAGGACGAGAGAGGCAGAAAAAGCGGCAGTTGAGGAGTTGAAGGAAGCAGAAGATGGGATGGCCACACTGGGAACTCCTGAGGCAGAGAGAAGGATGAAAAATGCACAAAATCATTTGGAAAAAATTCTGTTAGGCAAAGCTGAGAGGAAGCGGGATTTCCAAAGGGTGTTGTTTTATCAGGAGGGAGAAACAGTGGGACATATGCTGTCGGTAGTGGCTGCTGCTCAGAGAGGTTCTTCATATATACACTCTTTGGAATCTGCAAGTAGAGGTAGAATAACGGAAACGCCTGAGATTTTGAGGGCCTTCGCGGACTTCTATGCAGATTTATATTCCTCTCGGTTTGGTGAATCGGTCGAGGATACATTGACTTTCTTGGAGGGTCTGGATCTGCCGAGACTGAATGAGGCAGATAGGGAGAGCCTTGAGGCCCCTATCACGGAGGAGGAATTGAGTCGGGCATTGATGTCTATGGCTAATGGGAAGGCGCCTGGGGTTGATGGGCTACCCGCTGAGATCTATAAAGGTTTGGCAGAAGTGTTGATTCCTAGATTAAAAATGGTACTGGAGGAAGCTAGGTCCCGTGGGTGCTTGCCAGCCTCTATGAGAGAGGCCATAATAGTGGTTATTCCAAAGGAGGATAAGGATTTGGGGAAACCGGAGTTGTACCGCCCAATTTCTTTACTAACTATTGATGTCAAGCTTCTGGCCAAGGTGTTGGCTCTCCGTCTCTCTAGTGTTATTGCGAGTCTGGTGCATTCGGACCAGTCTGGCTTTATGCATGATAGGTCAACGGCGATTAATTTGCGGAGGTTATATGTAAATTTGCAGGTGGAGTCTGATAACTGCGGTCGAAGAGTGATTGTGTCGCTAGATGCCCATAAGGCGTTTGACAGTGTTGAGTGGGGATACCTCTGGCAGGTGTTGGAATGTATGGGGTTTGGTCCGCAGTTTGTGGCCTGGATACAGCTGTATTCATTTCCGTCGGCTAGAATTAGAGTGAACGGGGAGCTGTCTCGGCCTATAGAGCTGGCTAGGGGTACTAGGCAGGGATGCCCGCTCTCACCCCTCCTGTTTGCTTTAGCTGTAGAACCTCTTGCTGCTAAGATTCGGCAGTCTGATAGAGTCCCTGGGTTTAGGTATGGGAAAATTGAGGAAAAGATAGCGCTATACGCGGATGACGTTTTGCTGTTCCTGGCTGATCCGGATGATTCACTGAGAGGGGCCATTGAAATTGTTGAGAGATTTGGTACCGTGCCGGGACTAACAATTAATTGGGGTAAATCGGTTCTTTTTAGGGTGGATGATGTATGAGAGAATGTGAGTGAGGATGTTGGGGATGAGAGGCTAAAGGTGGTTTCCCAATTTAAATACCTTGGAATATGGATTTCGGTGCCAATTGCGGAGTTACTACAAAGGAATTTGACTCCTGTTATGGGGGTACTCAAGGCGAAGGTAGATGCCTGGAATAAACTACATCTATCGGTGGTCGGAAGGGTAAACCTTATTAAAATGGTCCTGATGCCTAAAATTCTATATGTTTTACACAACGCACCAATTTGGATCCCTCGGGGGAAGTTCAGGCAGATTAATGCCCTCTTTAGAAGTTTGATATGGGTGAGACAATATCCACGTATTAGCCTGGAGACGCTTCAGCGACCCAAGGAAGATGGTGGTTTGGCTTTGCCCAACCCGGAAATATATTTTCTTGCAGCCCAGAGTCAACATTTGAAGGGCTGGGCACGAGAGGCGTCATCCAGTGCAGTACAACACCTAATGGAAGAGGTGACAGGCCGACGACCGGTGGTTCGGTTTTGGAAGATGGTTCCTTGGGCGCTTTAGGGAAATTATATCCAACCCTGTTCCTGATTCGTAAATTATGGAACAGACTAAGGCAGATTCGTGGGGTTACAGGGTTGACTAAATTCACACCGATATGGTCTAACAACAATTTAAAGGAATTTGAGGCTCTGGGAGGACTGATGGAATGGCAGACTAAGGGAATTTGCTTTGTTCACCAGATAATCCAGCAGCAAGCATTGAAGTCCTTTTCCCAATTGCAGGTAGAGTTTGGTCTGCGATCCACAGGGGAATATCAGTACGCGCAGATGAGACATGCCTTTAGAGCTCAGAATAAGAAAGCTGATATCAGGATTCAAGATGATATAGTTTTGGAGTATGTGTGTGGTGACGGGACTACAAGGGGAGTTATTTCCACCCTGTATAAGGACCTTATGCACACGTTTTTGCTAGATTTCCCTATAAAGGCGAGAGCTAAATGGGAGAGGGACGTGGGGCCGATGGAGAATGAAACCTGGGAATCGGTGATGGAGTGGGTTCCGCGACTATCCTTGAGTGAACCATATAGACTCTCGCAGCTATATATTCTGCACAGAGTATATATATCTCCGGAAGTGCTACACAAAGCGGGGTTGCGTGCCAATTCTGAGTGCCCGAGGTGTGCGAGTGAGAATGCAGGAATATATCACATGATGTGGACATGTCCTAGGCTGGCTTTTTGGGTGGTGGTTTTGAGCCGGGTTGAAGTAGCTTATAAGTGTAGAGTTCTTAGAGATCCGATAGTATGCTTGCTGGGATATGTGGAAGAAATTGGAGTTGACAATACCTGGAAGATTGCAATCGCTAGGCTACTATACATGGCTAGGAAAGTGATAGCACGAAATTGGATAAACGCTGAACCACCTGCGAGGAGGGAATTTCTCCAATATGTACAACATGGTCTAAAATTGGAAAAGGGGGTGTACAAAAAAAGGGGGAGAATAGAAATGTTTAATAGAATGTGGTCTCCTTGGCTTGAACTGGATTGAGGAGTATAGAAGTCGGGTTTCTTAAGACCTGGATAAGGGTAAATTACTCGAGGCAGAGAAGGCCTCAGAGGGGTGCAGATTGGGAATGAGCTGTCTTATGGGGGAGGGGGGCTGTTGGGGTAATGTTGGGGTTTATTAAAATAAGAAAATGTGCATATGACATATTGTAATGTAAATGGCATTCTGATGTTCTTCTTTATATTGTTAATAAAAATCTATTTAAATCAAAAAAAATTACAAACACAGAGATTAAATAGATTTAGCAAAGTGAGGCCCGACTTACTGAACAGACAGAGGATAGGAAAGGCAGCTTTGCGGTCAGCACAAAAAACTACAAAAAAAACCACGCAGAGGGCGCAAAAAGACCCTCCGCACCGACTCACGGTGCGGAGGCGCTCCCTCTGCGTCCCAGAGCTTCCAGCAAGCAAGACAACAATCAAAATAGCAAGCTGGACAGAAAAATAGCAAACCAGAGAAAAACAAGCAGGAACTTAGCTTCTGCTGGGAAGACAGGTCACAAGAATGATCCAGGAGTGAACTAGACCAAAACTGGAACATTGACAGGTGGTATGGAGCAATGATCTAAGTGGAGTTAAATAGAGCAGCCAGCTAACGAATTAACCTCGTCACCTGTGGAAGGAAATTCAGAAGCAGCAGCTCCACTCACAGCCACCAGAGGAAGCCCATGGACAGAACCAGCCGAAGTACCATTCATGACCACAGGAGGGAGCTTGACAACAGAATTCACAACAGTACCCCCCCTTGAGGAGGGGTCACCGAACCCTCACCAGAGCCCCCAGGCCGACCAGGACTGTTGTGAATTCTGTGGCAGAGCTCCCTCCTGTGGTCACAAGTGGTACTTCGGCTGATTCTCTCTGGGAGCTTCCGTTTGTGGAGGAAACTGGTACTGCTGCTTCTGAGTTTCCTCCCTCAGGTGATCTGGTGAGGTCGTTAGGTGCTTCTCTACTTAACTCCACCTAATGCTTTGATTCATGCTTCCTGTCAATGTTCCAGTGTTGGACTTGTGTTTCTCTGGATCATTCCTGTGGCCTGCTGCTCTGCATAGCTAAGTGCTTCTTTGCTATTTGTTGCTATTTTTTCTGTCCAGCTTGTCTATTTGTTTTCTGGAAGCTCTGGGACGCAAAGGGTGTACCTCCTTGCCGTTAGTTCGGTACGGAGGGTCTTTTTGCCCCTTTGCGTGGTTTTCTTTAGGGTTTTGTGTAGACCGCAAAGTTATCTTTCCTATCCTCGTTCTGTCTAGAATATCGGGCCTCACTTTGCTGAATCTATTTCATCCCTACGTTTGTCTTTTCATCTTACTCACAGTCATTATATGTGGGGGGCTGCCTTTTCCTTTGGGGTATTTCTCTGAGGCAAGGTAGGCTTATTTTTTCTATCTTCAGGCTAGTTAGTTTCTCAGGCTGTGCCGAGTTGCATAGGTAGCGTTAGGCGCAATCCACGGCTGCCTCTATATGTGTTTGGAGAGGATCAGGGATTGCGGTCTGCAGAGTTCCCACGTCTCAGAGCTCGTTCTATTATTTTTGGTTATTGTCAGATCACTGTATGTGCTCTGACCTCCATGTCCATTGTGATACTGAATTGCCTTTCATAACACAGGACGAGCCAAATGAAAGGCACGAACCAGATCGGCAGCATGAACATCGGAGGCAAAGACCCAAGAATTATCTTCCTGACCATAACCCTTCCACTTGACCAGATACTGGAGTTTCCGTCTCGAAATACGAGAATCCAAAATCTTCTCCACCACATACTCCAACTCCCCCTCAACCAACACCGGGGCAGGAGGATCAACGGATGGAACCACAGGCGCCACGTATCTCCGCAACAATGACCTATGGAATACATTATGGATGGCAAAAGAAGCTGGAAGGGTCAAACGAAACGACACAGGATTGAGAACCTCAGAAATCTTGTACGGACCAATGAAACGAGGCTTAAACTTAGGAGAGGAAACCTTCATAGGAACATAACGAGACGACAACCAAACCAAATCCCCAACACGAAGTTGGGGACCCACACAGCGCCGGCGGTTAGTGAAACGTTGAGCCTTCTCCTGGGACAATGTCAAATTGTCCACCACATGAGTCCAAATCTGCTGCAACCTATCCACCACAGTATCTACACCAGGACAGTCCGAAGACTCAACCTGCCCTGAAGAGAAACGAGGATGGAAACCAGAATTGCAGAAAAACGGCGAAACTAAAGTAGCCGAGCTGGCCCGATTATTAAGGGCGAACTCAGCCAAAGGCAAAAAGGACACCCAATCATCCTGATCAGCAGAAACAAAGCATCTCAGATATGTTTCCAAAGTCTAATTCGGTTTGGCCATTTGTCTGAGGATGGAAAGCCGAGGAAAAAGACAAATCAATGCCCATCCTAGCACAAAAGGCTCACCAAAACCTCGAAACAAACTGGAAACCTCTGTCCGAAACGATGTTCTCCAGAATGCCATGTAAACGAACCACATGCTGGAAAAACAATGGCACCAAATCAGAGGAGGAAGGCAATTTAGACAAGGGTACCAAATGGACCATCTTAGAGAAGCGATCACAAACCACCCAAATGACCGACATCTTTTGAGAGACAGGGAGATCCGAAATAAAATCCATAGAGATATGCGTCCAGGGCCTCTTCGGGACCGGCAAGGGCAAAAGCAACCCACTGGCACGAGAACAGCAGGGCTTAGCCCGAGCACAAGTCCCACAGGACTGCACAAAAGAACGCACATCCCGCGACAAAGACGGCCACCAAAAGGATCTAGCCACCAAATCTCTGGTACCAAAGATTCCCGGATGACCAGCCAACACCGAACAATGAACCTCAGAGATAACTCTACTAGTCCATTTATCAGGGACAAACAGTTTCTCTGCTGGGCAACGGTCAGCACCCGCCGCAAATCAGGGGAGATGGCAGACAAAATTACCCCCTCTTTGAGAATACCTGCCGGCTCAGGAACACCCGGAGAGTCGGGCACAAAACTCCTTGACAGGGCATCAACCTTCACATTCTTAGAGCCTGGAAGGTACGAAACCACAAAATCAAAACGGGAGAAAAATAGCGACCAACGAGCCTGTCTAGGATTCAACCGTTTGGCAGACTCGAGATAAGTCAAATTCTTGTGATCCGTCAAGACCACCACGCGATGCTTGGCTCCTTCAAGCCAATGATGCCACTCCTTGAATGCCCACTTCATGGCCAACAACTGTCGATTGCCCACATCATAATTGCGCTCAGCAGGCGAAAACTTTCTAGAAAAGAAGGCACATGGTTTCATCACCGAGCCATCAGAACTTCTTTGCGACAAAACAGCCCCTGCTCCAATCTCAGAAGCATCAACCTCGACCTGAAACGGAAGCGAAACATCAGGCTGGTACAACACAGGGGCAGAAGAAAAACGACGCTTCAACTCCTGAAAAGCTTCCACAGCCGCAGAAGACCAATTGACCACATCAGCACCCTTCTTGGTCAAATCAGTCAACAGTTTAGCAACACTAGAAAAATTACTGATGAAGCGACGATAAAAATTAGCAAAGCCCAGGAACTTTTGCAGACTCTTCACAGATGTCGGCTGAGTCCAATCATAAATGGCCTGGACTTTAACAGGGTCCATCTCGATAGTAGAAGGGGAAAAAATGAAACCCAAAAATGAAACCTTCTGAACACCAAAGAGACATTTTGACCCCTTCACAAACAAAGAATTTGCACGAAGGACCTGGAACACCATTCTGACCTGCTTCACGTGAGACTCCCAATCATCCGAGAAGACCAAAATATCATCCAAATATACAATCAGGAATTTATCCAGGTACTCTCGGAAGATGTCATGCATAAAGGACTGAAATACTGATGGAGAATTGGAAAGCCCAAATGGCATAACCAGGTACTCAAAATGGCCCTCGGGCATATTAAATGCTGTTTTTCCATTCATCGCCCTGTTTAATACGCACAAGATTATACGCACAACGAAGATCTATCTTGGTGAACCAACTAGCCCCCTTAATCCAAGCAAATAAATCAGACAGCAGCAGCAAAGGGTACTGAAATTTGACTGTGATCTTATTAAGAAGGCGGTAATCAATACAAGGTCTCAAAGAACCATCCTTCTTGGCCACAAAAAAGAACCCTGCTCCCAATGGTGACGACGACGGGCGAATATGACCCTTCTCCAAGGATTCCTTTACATAACTCCGCATAGCGGCGTGCTCTGGCACAGATAAATTGAGCAGTCGGCCCTTAGGAAACTTACTACCAGGAATCAAATCGATAGCACAATCTCAATCCCTATGAGGAGGTAGGGAACTAGATTTGGGCTCATCAAATACATCCCGGTAATCCGACAAAAACTCCGGGACTTCAGAAGGGGTGGATGACGAAATAGACAAAAATGGAACATCACCATGTACTCCCAGACAACCCCAGCTGGACACAGACATAGATTTCCAATCCAATACTGGATTATGGACCTGTAGCCATGGCAACCCCAAAACGACCATATCATGCAGATTATGCAACACCAAAAAGCGAATATCCTCCTGATGTGCAGGAGCCATGCACATGGTCAATTGGGTCCAGTACTGAGGCTTATTCTTGGCCAAAGGCGTAGCATCAATTCCTCTCAATGGAATAGGATACTGTAAGGGCTCAAAGAAAAAACCACAACGCCTAGCAAACTCCAAGTCCATTAAATTCAGGGCAGCGCCTGAATCCACAAATGCCATAACAGAATAGGATGACAAAGAGCAGATCAGAGTAACGGACAAAAGAAATTTTGACTGTACCGTACCAATGGTGGCAGACCTAGCGAAACGCTTAGTGCGCTTAGGACAATCGGAGATAGCATGAGTGGAATCACCACGGTAAAAACACAGCCCATTCCGACGTCTGTGTTCTTGCCGTTCAGCTCTGGTCAAAGTCCTATCACATTGCATAGGCTCAGGTCTATGCTCAGATAATACCGCCAAATGGTGCACAGCTTTACGCTCACGTAAGCGTCGATCGATCTGAATGGCCAAAGACATAGATTCATTCAGACCAGCAGGCATGGGAAATCCCACCATGACATCCTTAAGGGCTTCAGAGAGACCCTTTCTGAAAATTGCCGCCAGGGCACATTCATTCCACTGAGTGAGGACAGACCACTTCCTAAACTTCTGACAGTATATCTCTACCTCATCCTGACCCTGACACAGAGCCAGCAAGATTTTCTCTGCCTGATCCACTGAATTAGGTTCATCATAAAGCAATCCGTGCGCCAGAAAAAACGCATCAACATCACGCAATGCCGGATCTCCTGGCGCAAGGGAAAATGCCCAGTCTTAAGGGTCGCCACGTAACAAAGAAATAATGATTTTCACTTGTTGAACAGGGTCACCTGAGGAGCGAGGTTTCAAAGCAAGAAACAATTTACAATTATTTTTGAAATTCAGAAATTTAGATCTATCCCCAAAAAACAAATCAGGAATAGGAATGCTAGGCTCTAACATTGGATTCTGAACCACCTGTACTGTTATGACCTGGTGGTCAGGACAATAATGGACCTGGTGGTTAAGAGCACACGGAATGACCTGATAGTTACTAATAATATAGGACGAGCTCTGAGACGTGGGAACTCTGCTGACCGCAATCCCTAATCCTATCACACACACTAGAAATAGCCATGGAGCGCTCCTGACGCTCCCTAGGCGCCTCGTCACAGCCTAAGGAACTAGCTAGCCCTAAAGATAGAAAAATAAAGCCTACCTTGCCTCAGAGAAATTCCCCAAAGGAACAGGCAGCCCCCACATATAATGACTGTGAGTAAAGATGAAAATTACAAACACAGAGATGAAATAGATTTAGCAAAGTGAGGCCCGACTTACTGAACAGACAGAGGATAGGAAAGGCAGCTTTGCGGTCAGCACAAAAAACTACAAAAAAAACCACACAGAGGGCGCAAAAAGACCCTCCGCACCGACTCACGGTGCGGAGGCGCTCCCTCTGCGTCCCAGAGCTTCCAGCAAGCAAGACAACAATCAAGATAGCAAGCTGGACAGAAAAATAGCAAACCAGAGAAAAACAAGCAGGAACTTAGCTTCTGCTGGCAAGACAGGTCACAAGAACGATCCAGGAGTGAACTAGACCAATACTGGAACATTGACAGGTGGCATGGAGCAATGATCTAAGTGGAGTTAAATAGAGCAGCCAGCTAACGAATTAACCTCGTCACCTGTGGAAGGAAACTCAGAAGCAGCAGCTCCACTCACAGCCACCAGAGGAAGCCCATGGACAGAACCAGCCGAAGTACCATTCATGACCACAGGAGGGAGCTTGACAACAGAATTCACAACAGTAGATATGTAATAGCAAGGCTGATGTTTATGAATAAACGTTTAATTAAAAAAAATTGGGAAAAAAATGGTGTGGGCTCCCGCGCAATTTTCTGCACCAGAGTGGGAAAGCCGACGGCCAGGGGCCAATATTTGTAGCCTGGGAAGGGGGTATTACCCATGGCCCCTCTCTAGGCTATGAATATCAGCCTGCAGCTGTTTGTGTAGCCTTTACTGGCTATAAAGATAGGGGGACCCCAAAAAAGAAAGACGTGGAGTCCCCCTATCTATAATATAATGCTGGGAGCGTCACTCTGTCCGAAGCCTCTATAGACTGCGCAGGCGCAAGCGCCGGCGCAGTCTGGGCCTCACAGAGTGACGCTCCCGGGAGATCGCGGTGTGCGTTCACACTGAACGCACACCGCGATCTCCAACAGAGAAGCAGGGACCGCCAGGAGGGTGAGTATCGGCCATATTCACCTGTCCTGCGTTCCATCGCTGAGCGCCGCCATCTTCCCGGTCTTCGGCCTGTAACCTTCAGTTCAGAGGGCGCGATGACGCGATTAATGCGCGCCGGCGCCGCCCTCTGACTGAACAGTCACGGCCAGGAGACCGGGAAGATGGCGGCACGCAGCGCTGGAACGCAGGACAGGTGAATATAGTAAGTGCTGGGGGGCCTGAGCTGGCGGCGATACCGGCACCTGACCCCCACAGCGTGCCGGTGTCCCCGCCTGCTCAGGCCCCCCAGCACTCGGCGCCGAGCGCGTCAGAGGCAGTATGAGGACGCAGGATGGAGCAGCACATAACGATGGGGACGCAGGATGGAGCAGCACATAAGGATGGGGACGCAGGATGCAGTAGCACATAAGGATGGGGACGCAGGATGCAGCAGCACATAAGGATGGGGACGCAGAATGCAGCAGCACATAAGGATGGGGACGCAGGATGCAGCAGCACATAAGGATGGGGACGCAGGATGCAGCAGCACATAAGGATGGGGACGCAGGATGCAGCAGCACATAAGGATGGGGACGCAGGATGCAGCAGCACATAAGGATGGGGACGCAGGATGCAGCAGCACATAAGGATGGGGACGCAGGATGCAGCAGCACATAAGGATGGGGACGCAGGATGCAGCAGCACATAAGGATGGGGACGCAGGATGCAGCAGCACATAAGGATGGGGACGCAGGATGCAGCAGCACATAAGGATGGGGACGCAGGATGCAGCAGCACATAAGGATGGGGACGCAGGATGCAGCAGCACATAAGGATGGGGACGCAGGATGCAGCAGCACATAAGGATGGGGACGCAGGATGCAGCAGCACATAAGGATGGGGACGCAGGATGCAGCAGCACATAAGGATGGGGACGCAGGATGCAGCAGCACATAAGGATGGGGACGCAGGATGGAGCAGCACATGACAGGATGGGAAAGCAGGATGGGAGCAGCGCATCACAGGATGGGGACGCAGGATGGGAGCAGCGCATGACAGGATGGGGACGCAGGATGGGAGCAGCGCATGACAGGATGGGGACGCAGGATGGAGCAGCGCATGACAGGATGGGGACGCAGGATGGAGCAGCGCATGACAGGATGGGGACGCAGGATGGAGCAGCACATGACAGGATGGGGACGCAGGATGGGTGCAGCACATGACAGAATGGGGACGCAGGATGGGTGCAGCACATGACAGGATGGGGACGCAGGATGGGTGCAGCACATGACAGGATGGGGACGCAGGATGGAGCAGCGCATGACAGGATGGGGACGCAGGATGGAGCAGCGCATGACAAGATGGGGACGCAGGATGGAGCAGCGCATGACAGGATGGGGACGCAGGATGGAGCAGCACATACCAGGATGGAGACCATATACCAATATAAATGCTCGCCACCCGGGCGTAGAACGGGTTCAATAGCTAGTATTTTATAGCCAGAAAGGCTAAGCAGACAGCTGCGGGCTGACATTCATAGCCTAGAGAGGGGCCATGGTTATTCGCCCCCCCCCCCCCCCGGCTACAAATACCAGCCCCCAGCAACCCCAGAAATGGCGCATCTGTAAGGTGCATCAATTCCAGCACTTAGCCCCTCTCTTCTCACTCCCGTGTAGCGGTGGGATATGGAGTAATAAGGGGTTATGTCACCTTGCTATTGAAAGGTGACATTAAGCCGGGTTAATAATGGAGAGGCTCCAATAAGACGCCTATCCATTATTAATCCTAAAGTAGTGAAAGATTTAAAAAAACAAAGACACAGCTTGAAATAAGTACGTTAATATTCTTAATTTAACCATACTCGATCACCCGCAAAAAAATTTAAAATAATAAACCGTATACTACCTGTCTTTTTTTACAGTGGTGGAGGAATACAGTGCGGAAGGATACCTTCCTTCATTGTATTCCTGGAGCCCCTGGAGAGCGGTCGCATCAGCTGCTGCTGCTGCTCTCCACGGAAGATCGTCGTGGGACACGCTGTTGTGAATTCTGTGGTCAAGCTCCCTCCTGTGGTCATGAGTGGTACTTCGGCTGGTTCTGTCTATGAGCTGCCTCTGGTAGATGTGAGTGGGGCTGCGGCTTCTGAGTTCCCTTCCTCAGGTGACGAGGTTAAGTCGTTAGGTGCTGCTCTATTTAACTCCACCTAGTTCTTTGTTCCTGGCCTCCAGTCAATGTTCCAGTATTGGTCTTGCTCTTTCCTGGATCATCTTGTGGCCTGTCTGCCCTGCATAAGCTAAGTTCTGCTTGTGTTACTTCTGTTTGCTATTTTTTCTGTCCAGCTTGCTACATTGGTTTTTCTTGCTTGCTGGAAGCTCTGGGACGCAGAGGGAGCACCTCCGTGCCGTTAGTCGGTACGGAGGGTCTTTTTGCGCCCTCTGCGTGGTTGTTTGTAGGTTTTTGTGCTGACCGCAAAGCTATCTTTACTATCCTCGGTCTATTCAGTAAGTCGGGCCTCACTTTGCTAAAACCTATTTCATCTCTGTGTTTGTATTTTCATCTTCACTCACAGTCATTATATGTTAGGGCTGCCTTTTCCTTTGGGGAATTTCTCTGAGGCAAGGTAGGCTTATTTTTCTATCTTCAGGGCTAGCTAGTTTCTCAGGCTGTGCCCGAGGCGCCTAGGTCTGGTCAGGAGCGCTCCACGGCTACCTCTAGTGTGGTGTGATAGGATTAGGGATTGCGGTCAGCAGAGTTCCCACGTCTCAGAGCTCGTCCTATGTTATTAGTAACTATCAGGTCACTTTGTGTGCTCTTAACCACCAGGTCCATTGTGTCTCTGAATCACCAGTTCATAACAGTACTGGAGGCCCAAAGTACTAATGCTTCTCAATAGAGGGAAAAGAGAAGTTCTGAGACCATTTTTTTTTTCTCTGCACTGTGTTTTGTCTTTCTTTTCCCCTAGACATTTGGGTGATTCAGGACACAGGTGTAGTGATGGACATTAAATGTCTGTCTTCTTGTGTGGATCATCTCACTGCAAGAGTACAAAATATTCAAGACTTTGTGGTTCAGAATTCTATGTTAGAACCAAGAATTCCTATTCCTGATTTGTTTTCTGGAGATAGAGCTAAGTTTCTGAGTTTTAAAAATAATTGTAAACTGTTTCTGGCTTTGAAACCCCGCTCCTCTGGTGACCCAGTTCAACAAGTTAAGATCATTATTTCTTTATTACGTGGCGACCCTCAAGACTGGGCATTTTCCCTTGCGCCAGGAGATCCTGCATTATGTAATATTGATGCGTTTTTTCTGGCACTCGGATTGCTTTATGATGAACCTAATTCAGTGGATCAGGCAGAGAAAAATTTGCTGGCTCTGTGTCAGGGTCAGGATGAGGTAGAGATATATTGTCAGAAGTTTAGGAAGTGGTCTGTGCTCACTCAATGGAATGAATGTGCGCTGGCAGCAATTTTCAGAAAGGGTCTCTCTGAAGCCCTTAAGGATGTCATGGTGGGATTTCCTATGCCTGCTGGTCTGAATGAGTCTATGTCTTTGGCCATTCAGATCGATCGACGCTTGTGTGAGCGTAAAACTGTGCACCATTTGGCGGTATTACCTGAGCATAAACCTGAGCCTATGCAATGTGATAGGACTTTGACCAGAGCTGAACACAGACGTCGGAATGGGCTGTGTTTTTACTGTGGTGATTCCACTCATGCTATCTCCGATTGTCCTAAGCGCACTAAGCGGTTCGCTAGGTCTGCCACCATTGGTACGGTACAGTCGAAATTTCTTTTGTCCGTTACTTTGATCTGCTCTTTGTCATCCTATTCTGTCATGGCATTTGTGGATTCAGGCGCTGCCCTGAATTTGATGGACTTGGAGTTTGCTTGGCGCTGTGGGTTTTTCTTGGAGCCCTTGCAGTATCCTATTCCATTGAGAGGAATTGATGCTACGCCTTTGGCCAAGAATAAGCCTCAATACTGGACCCAGCTGACCATGTGTATGGCTCCTGCGCATCAGGAGGATATTCGCTTTTTGTTGTTGCATAATCTGCATGATGTGGTCGTGTTGGGGTTGCCATGGCTACAAGTCCATAACCCAGTATTGGATTGGAAATCAATCTCTGTGTCCAGCTGGGGTTGTCAGGGGGTACATGGTGATGTTCCATTTCTGTCTATTTCGTCATCCGCCCCTTCTGAGGTCCCAGAGTTCTTATCGGATTACCGGGATGTATTTGATGAGCCCAAGTCCAGGGCCCTACCTCCGCATAGGGATTGAGATTGTGCTATCGATTTGATTCCTGGTAGTAAGTTTCCTAAGGGTCGACTGTTTAATTTGTCTGTGCCTGAGCACGCCGCTATGCGGAGTTACGTAAAGGAATCCTTGGAGAAGGGTCATATTCGCCCGTCGTCGTCGCCATTGGGAGCAGGGTTCTTTTTTGTGGCCAAGAAGGATGGTTTGCTGAGACCTTGTATTGATTACCGCCTTCTAAATAAAATCACAGTCAAATTTCAGTACCCCTTGCCGCTGCTGTCTGATTTGTTTGCTCGGATTAAGGGGGCTAGTTGGTTCACCAAGATAGATCTTCGTGGTGCGTATAATCTCGTGCGTATTAAACAGGGCGATGAATGGAAAACAGCATTTAATACACCCGAGGGCCATTTTGAGTACCTGGTTATGCCATTCGGGCTTTCTAATGCTCCATCAGTATTTCAGTCCTTTATGCATGACATCTTCCGAGAGTACCTGGATAAATTCCTGATTGTATACTTGGATGATATTTTGGTCTTCTCGGATGATTGGGAGTCTCACGTGAAGCAGGTTAGAATGGTGTTCCAGGTCCTGCGTGCGAATTCTTTGTTTGTGAAGGGGTCAAAGTGTCTCTTTGGTGTTCAGAAGGTTTCATTTTTGGGTTTCATTTTTTCCCCCTCTACTATCGAGATGGACCCTGTTAAAGTTCAGGCTATTTATGATTGGACTCAGCCGACATCTCTGAAGAGTCTGCAAAAGTTCTTGGGCTTTGCTAATTTTTATCGTCGCTTCATCAATAATTTTTCTAGTATTGCTAACCCGTTGACTGATTTAACCAAGAAGGGTGCTGATGTGGTCAATTGGTCTTCTGCTGCTGTGGAAGCTTTTCAGGAGTTGAAGCGTCGTTTTTCTTCTGCCCCTGTGTTGTGCCAACCAGATGTTTCGCTCCCGTTCCAGGTCGAGGTTGATGCTTCTGAGATTGGAGCAGGGGCTGTTTTGTCGCAAAGAAGTTCTGATGGCTCGGTGATGAAGCCATGTGCCTTCTTTTCCAGGAAGTTTTTGCCTGCTGAGCGTAATTATGATGTTGGCAATCGAGAGTTGCTGGCCATGAAGTGGGCATTCGAGGAGTGGCGTCATTGGCTTGAAGGAGCTAAGCATCGCGTGGTGGTCTTGACTGATCACAAGAACTTGACTTATCTCGAGTCTGCCAAACGGTTGAATCCTAGACAGGCTCGTTGGTCGCTGTTTTTCTCCCGTTTTGACTTTGTGGTTTCGTACCTTCCGGGCTCTAAGAATGTGAAGGCGGATGCCCTGTCTAGGAGTTTTGTGCCCGACTCTCCGGGTTTGCCTGAGCCGGCGGGTATTCTCAAAGAGGGGGTAATTTTGTCTGCCATCTCCCCTGATTTGCGGCGGGTGCTACAAAAATTTCAGGCTAATAGACCTGACCGTTGCCCAGTGGAGAAACTGTTTGTCCCTGATAAATGGACGAGTAGAGTTATCTCTGAGGTTCATTGTTCGGTGTTGGCTGGTCATCCTGGAATCTTTGGTACCAGAGATTTGGTGGCTAGATCCTTTTGGTGGCCGTCTCTGTCAAGGGATGTGCGTTCGTTTGTCCAGTCCTGTGGGATTTGTGCTCGGGCTAAGCCCTGCTGTTCTCGTGCCAGTGGGTTGCTTTTGCCCTTGCCGATCCCAAAGAGGCCCTGGACACATATCTCTATGGATTTTATTTCGGATCTCCCCATCTCTCAAAAGATGTCGGTCATTTGGGTGGTTTGTGATCGCTTCTCTAAGATGGTCCATTTGGTACCCTTGTCTAAATTGCCCTCCTCCTCTGATTTGGTGCCATTGTTTTTCCAGCATGTGGTTCGTTTACACGGCATTCCGGAGAACATCGTTTCTGACAGAGATTCCCAGTTTGTTTCGAGGTTTTGGCGAGCCTTTTGTGCTAGGATGGGCATTGATTTGTCTTTTTCCTCGGCTTTCCATCCTCAGACAAATGGCCAAACTGAACGAACCAATCAGACCTTGGAAACATATCTGAGATGTTTTGTTTCTGCTGATCAGGATGATTGGGTGTCCTTTTTGCCGTTGGCTGAGTTCGCCCTTAATAATCGGGCCAGCTCGGCTACTTTGGTTTCGCCGTTTTTCTGCAATTCTGGTTTCCGTCCTCGTTTCTCTTCAGGGCAGTTTGAGTCTTCAGACTGTCCTGGTGTGGATACTGTGGTGGATAGGTTGCAGCAGATTTGGACTCATGTAGTGGACAATTTAACATTGTCCCAGGAGAAGGCTCAACGTTTCGCTAACCGCAGGCGCTGTGTTGGTCCCCGACTTCGTGTTGGGGATTTGGTTTGGTTGTCGTCTCGTTATATTCCTATGAAAGTTTCCTCTCCTAAGTTTAAGCCTCGTTTCATTGGTCCGTATAGGATTTCTGAGGTTCTTAATCCTGTGTCTTTTTGTTTGACCCTTCCAGCTTCTTTATCCATCCATAATGTATTCCATAGGTCATTATTGCGGAGATACGTGGCACCTGTGGTTCCATCCGTTGATCCTCCTGCCCCGGTTTTGGTTGAGGGGGAGTTGGAGTATATAGTGGAGAAGATTTTGGATTCTCGCATTTCGAGATGGAAACTCCAGTACCTGGTTAAGTGGAAGGGTTATGGTCAGGAAGATAATTCCTGGGTCTTTGCCTCTGATGTTCACGCTGCCGATCTGGTTCGTGCCTTTCATTTGGCTCATCCTGGTCGGCCTGGGGGCTCTGGTGAGGGTTCGGTGACCCCTCCTCAAGGGGGGGGGTAATGTTGTGAATTCTGTGGTCAAGCTCCCTCCTGTGGTCATGAGTGGTACTTCGGCTGGTTCTGTCTATGAGCTGCCTCTGGTAGATGTGAGTGGGGCTGCGGCTTCTGAGTTCCCTTCCTCAGGTGACGAGGTTAAGTCGTCAGGTGCTGCTCTATTTAACTCCACCTAGTTCTTTGTTCCTGGCCTCCAGTCAATGTTCCAGTATTGGTCTTGCTCTTTCCTGGATCGTCTTGTGGCCTGTCTGCCCTGCATAAGCTAAGTTCTGCTTGTGTTACTTTTGTTTGCTATTTTTTCTGTCCAGCTTGCTATATTGGTTTTTCTTGCTTGCTGGAAGCTCTGGGACGCAGAGGGAGCACCTCCGTTCCGTTATTCGGTACGGAGGGTCTTTTTGCGCCCTCTGCGTGGTTGTTTGTAGGTTTTTGTGCTGACCGCAAAGCTATCTTTACTATCCTCGGTCTATTCAGTAAGTCGGGCCTCACTTTGCTAAAACCTATTTCATCTCTGTGTTTGTATTTTCATCTTCACTCACAGTCATTATATGTGGGGGGCTGCCTTTTCCTTTGGGGAATTTCTCTGAGGCAAGGTAGGCTTATTTTTCTATCTTCAGGGCTAGCTAGTTTCTCAGGCTGTGCCCGAGGCGCCTAGGTCTGGTCAGGAGCGCTCCACGGCTACCTCTAGTGTGGTGTGATAGGATTAGGGATTGCGGTCAGCAGAGTTCCCACGTCTCAGAGCTCGTCCTATGTTATTAGTAACTATCAGGTCACTTTGTGTGCTCTTAACCACCAGGTCCATTGTGTCTCTGAATCACCAGTTCATAACAACATGCGTTTTAATTGAATTTCTGCGGATCATGGAGTATAGTGTTTGTTTATTATTTTAAGATTTTTACAGGTGACACTGGCTTCGGAGATCAAAGTGACAAGTGATGGTGAGTATGTAATCTATGTTTAATGCACTGTATGTCTATATGTATGTACTGTATGTATGTGTTGTATTGTGTATGTTTCATGTTGTATGGTGCATGTCAAATGTTGCATGTCGCATGTTGTCGCATGTCGCAGCATGTTGCATGTTGTCGCATGTTGCATGTCGCATGTTGCATGTCGCATGTTGTATGTCGCATGTTGTAGCATGTTGCATGTTGTCGCATGTCGCATGTTGTTGCATGTTGCATGTCGCATGTTTTATGTTGCATGTTGCCTTTTGTCGCATGTTGCCGCATGTTGTTGCATGTTGTATGTCGCATGTTGTCGCATGTTGTCGCATGTTGTTTCATGGTGTATGTTGCATGGTGTATGGTGTATGTTTTATGGTGTATGTTGTGTGTTGTGTGTTGTATGTGCACACAGTCTAGACGAGTCCAGCTCTGCTACATCTGGATGCCTGACATCCAGATGTAGCAGAGCCGGTAGATGATCGCCGGAGATAACTCTCCAGCGATCACCTACACTACAGCGTTCTCACAAACAGCTGATCAGCTGTTTGCGAGAACCAGAGAGAACATACTAGTGACCGGACTAAGTCCCGGTCACGTGCACGGCAGTTCTCGCGATAACATAAGTTATCGCGAGAACTGCAGTGGACGAAGGACTTCTAGCGGCGGGACAGGTGAGCCGGCAGACATGCGTAGTAAGCTACGTGTATGCAGTCTCTACACATGTGACTAATCATTAGATGCGATTTTATAGCATCTAATGATAGTCTATAGTAAATTTACGGCGCGGCGACGGAGCGTAAAAAGACATGCTGCGTTCTGAAAAGACACGCCGTATGTCCGTTTACATGGGTCTGCCGCCTGCGTGTTTTACCGCAGAGTGGAGACGGGATTTCATGAAATCCCCTCCACTATGCTGTAACATCTGGACGCTGCGTGTTTAACGCTGCAGCTCTACACAGCATCAAACACGCAGCGTTTCCTGAACGTGGAAGCATACCCTTAGGGTTCGTTCACAGGACTCATTTTTGGTCCAAATGCTGCCCGTGAAAAAAACATCACAGCATTCGGACCAATATTATTCAATGGGTCAGTGCAGGTGATTTGTGTGTGAAAAAAATGCAGCCCACACTAGTTTATTCCGTAAATAGTATGAGACCAACCCATCCATGTTTATGGGTGCGAAAACAAAAAAAAATAAATGTCATATGGAGTACAGTATGGCATCTGATTTTTACGGATACATTGCAATTCTGTGACATAGGAACTTGTGAATGGTCTTGTAAATGATTAATAGCTGCTGCAGTAAAAAAACAAACAAATTGCATATGGACGGCATACGGATGACAAACTTAAAAAAAATCAGCCCACCTCTCTGTATGAAACTCTGAATGTTTTTGTATCTGCTTATGTGATCCTACCCCAAGAATGATGCCGCAGCTACTGTAACTCTAAGGAATCCCCCACTGTACAGATATAAGTTAAAAGGGCACATGGGCAAGGCTTCTTTAGGTGGGGATAAAGAAATATTACTGTTATGACAACAGGTACAGTGGTTTGCAAAAGTACTCTTTTCCCCATTGGCATTTTTTTGTGCTTTGCTACCTCACAACCTGTTTTTTTTTTGTTTTTTTTTGAGGGTTCACATCAGTTCATGTAAAGAATATGCCTACAACTGTGCATATTTGGCTTCTTTTTACACTGTGTTCCAAATTATTATGCAAATTGGATTTAGGTGTCATAAAGATTTAATTGTTTTGTTTTTCCAATAAACTCATGGATGGTATTGTGTCTCAGGGCTCAATGGATCACGGAAATCAATCTTAAACATGTGATAATTAGTTTTCCAGGTGATTCTAATTAACCCTCCGTCACATACAATATTCGGACTAACGAGTTCACATACAATGTGCCTGTCAGGCGCCTGCTGGAAAAATACCTATAATATCTAATGTTTGCAATTTCAGTGCTCTAAAAGTGATCAGTGACCTTTATAGGGATGTAATAAAAGAGACTACACATAATCAGTTGCAAAAAAAAACATTTACTTAACATAAAACTAATAACTATGAAATACAAACTTTTCAAAACTCCCGCCAAATAGTCCCCAGTTCGACTCTCTCAAAAAAATGTACAAAGAAAATTTTTGAACACAAACTTAATTTTAAGGTACCTTAAGTACTATTAAAAACATATTCAATCAGAAGTAGATGCTGAGGTTTCCCCAGAAAAGTCACACTTGCAGAGCAAATAGCAAGAATTACACACCATTTTTGCATGTGTCAGGCAAATTGCTTTATGACATTTGAGACATTCATAATTTGAAAGCCTTCTGGTTCCGCTTTCCGTTTGGCAGGTGGTGCATCTCCTTCTTTTGTGAGGTGGTGCAGATGGTGACTTTTCACCATCATCTTCTGGGCGGAACCTTTTGAGCTGAACTTGAAGGCGAGAGGGGATACCGATTGTTTTCACGCTTCTCCTGCGTAGCTCTCCAAGTACTAGTTCATGGGCCAATTTTTTCAGATACAATCGTCTACGGAGTGGTTCAAGCTTGTTTTCAAGATAAATTACTTGTGAATTTATACCACCCAAATTCAACATAGCAAAAAATATGACCATTGGCCAGCGTTTGATGTTTCTGCTGACGTTGAAAGTGGAGCACATCTGATCTGCTGTATCCACACCCCCTTTGGTGGCATTGTAAAATGTAATTATCTCCGGGTTTTTTTCTGCCCCAGTCCCAGGATCGATGGCAGCATCATCATCATGAAGTGTTGATAGAAGAAGTACGATTTTTTTGGCATGTGGTACATAGGAAACTAAAGCCTTTCCATTATGGAATGCAAACATACTGCTGTACTGTTGTCTCTCTTTCACACTTACAAACTGTGGCGGCAATTCCCTTTTGTTTTTTCTTACAGTTCCCACATATGACAGCTTCTGAATTTTCAGATAATCAATCAGATCACAACTTGTAAACCACTTTCCTCTCCTAAATCCTCATTCAGTGTGAGGTCTCTATCATCTAACAGCATGTTTGTTACTTCCTCAACATCAAGTTGTTTGGATAAATTGTACATTTTCCTCTCCATTTCAGCAGATAATCTGAAGCAAGAGAAGGAATATGTTAGGGAACTACTGTATATGCCTGAGCAGCACACTTTCTTTTATAAAATCTCCCTTATTTCTATGAAATATCCTCACATGTTGTGCTATACATTCATAAAACAAGCTAAATAAACTATTGTGATGAATAAAAACATAAAATACCAACCTTACTGAATATGACGTATTCACATACAATGAGCCTGAGAGATCTGTGCAGCTATATCCTCTCCCCTGAAGCTCTGAAATCCAACTGTGATATCAGGTTTCACAGACCTTCAAGAGACAGGAGACTACCTGGAGGGAGGGGTTTCCTCACAATCTGGTGAGGAAGGAGAAATGAAAGTAAAAGAGAAGCGCCTGTCAGATCAGTTGTATGTGACGGAGGGTTAAAGGAAAACTACTTAAAAACGATGTTCCACATTATTAAGCAGGCCACAGGTTTCAAGCAATATGGAAAATAAAAAGGATCTCTTTGCTGCTGAAAAGAGTTAAATAGTGCAATGCCTTGGACAAGGTATGAAAACATTAGATATTTCACGAAAAACCTAAGAGTAATCATCATACTGTGAAGAGATTTGTGACTGAAACAGAGCACAGACAGAGTTCATGCAGATAAAGACATAACGAGGAAGGTTTCTGCCAGACAAATTCATTGGATTAAGAGAGCAGCTGCCAAACACCATTACAAAGCAGCAAACAGTTATTTGAAGCTCCTGATGCCTCTGGAGTCCCTCGAACCTCAAGGTGTAGGATCCTTCAAAGGCTTGCTGTGGTGCATAAATCTACTATTCGGCCACCCCTAAACAGTGTTCACAATCAGAAACAGATGCAGTGGGCCCAGACATACATGAAGACTAATTTTCAAACAGTCTTGTTTACTGATGAGTGTCAAACAACCCTGGATGGTCCAGATGGATGGAGTAGTGGATGGTTGGTGGATGGCCACCATGTCCCAACAAGGCTGTGATGTCAGCAAGGAGGTGGAGGAGTCATGTTTTGGGCCAGAATCATGGAGAAACAGCTGTTAGGGCTCTTTAAGGTTCCTGAAGGTGTGAAAATGACCTCTGCAAAGTATATAGAGTTTTTGACTGACAACCTTCTTCCATGGTATAAAAAGCTGAAATCTGCCTTCAGGAGCAAAATCATCTTCATGCATGACAATGCACCATCTCATGCTGCAAAGAATACCTCTGAGTCATTGGCTGCCATCTTTCCCTGACCTCAACCCTATAGGGAACCATTGGAGTATCATCAAGCAAAAGATCTCTGAGGGTGGGAGGCAGTTCACATCAAAACAGCAGCTCTGGGAGGCTATTCTGACTTCATGCAAAGAAATACTAGAAACTCTCCAAAAACTCACAAGTTCAATGGATGCAAGAATTTGTGAAGGTGATATCAAAGAAGGTGTCCTATGTTAACATGTAACTTGGCCTCTTAGGATGTTTTAGAGTTAAATAGCTTTTTTGTTCAGTGAATGTGACCTCCTAATGCTGCAAATTCCACAAATGAGCATTTTCTGTTCTTTAAAACATATCAAATGTTTAGAAATTCTACTGTGCCTTATAATTTGGAACAGTGAATTTAGAGTTTTTATTCATTTTGGAGAATATACTGTTATCACTGGGAGGTTTCTTCAATAAAATTCGATGTATACTCTAATGGGTGTTGACTTTTATTAGACTGACTGTCATTTGCACCGACCATTTAGCAAAATCCGAGAAAAATGTCATTTGCATAATAATTTGGAACATTGTGTATTGTGAAGCAAACAACAAATAGGACAAAATACCTGAAAACTTCAGTGTGCATATCTATTAATCCCCTAAAGTCAGTACTTTGAAGAGCCTCCTTTTGTGGCAATTACAGCTGCTTTGAGTAAGTCTCTGATCTTTCCACATTTTGCCACTGGGATTTTTGCAGGCAAAACTGCTCCAGCAACTTCAAGTTAGATAGTTTCCTCTGGTGAACAGCAATCTTTAAGTCTGACCACAGATTCTCCATTGGATTAAGGTCTGGGCCTTGATTCGGCCACTCCCAAATAGTGTTGAGCATTCCGATACCGCAAGTATCGGGTATCGGCCGATATTTGCGGTATCGGAATTCCGATACTGAATTCCGATACTTCCCGCGTATCGGATACCGGAATCGGAAGTTCCCAGAATTCAAATTGAACGCAGCAGCCAATGAGGAATGAATGAAAGTGTGGGCACATCCTGTTTAGCATGGTGGGCATGTAAGTACTGGCAAGGCTGGGATTGGCTGCTGAAATGATGTCACTCTGCACTATAAAAAAGCGCTGCCGCCATTTTGCGCTCACTCTGCTGTGATTTCAGTTAGGGACAGGACGCTGTGTTCTAACTGAGGGCCAGTTGAGCTTGCTAATTGCTTTATTTTCCTTTCCAAAGGCTAATTTAGCAAAACGCTGTGTGTTCTTCACTGTTCACCTTGCTCTTGCCTTGCAGCGCTGTTTTAACAGCGTTCTGCAAGGTCTCTGTGTGTGTGTGTGTGTGTGTGTGCAGCTCACTCTGTAGTCTGTGTGCAGCCATATACCCGGTTGTATTCAGCTCAGGGGGGGTTCACACTGCCTCACACAGTTGTTCTTTTTTGCTCTTAGTGCAGCCTGCTGCACATTTTTTCTCAAATTTCCTATTAGTGTTTTTCCACCAGTCTCCAGCTCTATTGTGGAAAAACACTACATAGGATAACCTAGAGGGGGGTTTTTGGGCCTTGCAGCGCCGTTTACGGCTGTCTGCACGGTCTCCGTGTGAGCCCAGCTCGCCCTGTAGTCTGTGTGCAGCCATAGCCAGTTGGATTCAGCTCAGGGTTCGTTACTGGCTCATACCTTGAGAAAAATTTTCCTTTTTTTCAAATAGTGCAGCCTGTTTAAAATTTGAAAAAAAAAATTCCTATTAGTGTCTTTCCACTCGTATCCAGCTAAATAGTGGAAAAACACTATATAGGATAACCTAGAGGAGGGTTTTTTGGCCTTGCAGCGCCGTTTACGGCTGTCTGCACGGTCTCCGTGTGAGCCCAGCTCGCCCTGTAGTCTGTGTGCAGCCATAGCCGGTTGGATTCAGCTCAGGGTTCGTTACTGGCTCATACCTTGCGAAAAATTTTCCTTTTTTTTCAAATAGTGCAGCCTGTTTAAAATTTGAAAAAAAAAAATCCTATAAGTGTCTTTCCACTCGTATCCAGCTAAATAGTGGAAAAACACTATATAGGATAACCTAGAGGAGGGTTTTTTGGCCTTGCAGCGCCGTTTACGGCTGTCTGCACGGTCTCCGTGTGAGCCCAGCTCGCCCTGTAGTCTGTGTGCAGCCATAGCCGGTTGGATTCAGCTCAGGGTTCGTTACTGGCTCATACCTTGAGAAAAATTTTCCTTTTTTTGAAATAGTGCAGCCTGTTTAAAATTTGAAAAAAAAAAAATTCCTATTAGTGTCTTTCCACCAGTCTCCAGCTCAATTGTGGAAAAACACTACATAGGATAACCTAGAGGGTTTTTTTGGGGCCTTGCAGCGCCGTTTACGGCTGTCTGCACGGTCTCTGTGTGAGCGCAGCTCGCCCTGTAGTCTGTGTGCAGCCATAGCCGGTTGGATTCAGCTCAGGGTGCGTTACTGCCTCATACCTTGAAAAACAATTTCCTTTTTTTCAAATAGTGCAGCCAGTTTAAAATTTGAAAAAAAAAATTCCTATTAGTGTCTTTCCACTTGTATCCAGCTAAATAGTGGAAAAACACTATATAGGATAACCTAGAGGAGGGTTTTTTGGCCTTGCAGCGCCGTTTACGGCTGTCTGCACGGTCTCCGTGTGATTTAAACTAGCTCTGTAGCCCGATCTGCACCAAAAAAAAAGTTAAGTTCACCAAACACAACTTAACACTTGTGTAGGCCACATTTGAAAAATAATAAAGTTTAGTCCACAATTTACAACATTAGTGTTTCTTACACCTGTTAGGAGGAGCATTACAGGAATAAGCACACTAAGGCCTTAGTACTTTTCTGCTTATCTTTATCTGTCAACCAAGATGAAGAGGGCAGGGAGTAAGGCACGTGGGCGTGGGCGCGGAGCAGGGAGAGGAGCAGGGAGAGGACGTGGTGATTCTGTGCCTGCTGCGGGCGCCGGTGACTCGTCGTCACTCAGTTTCAGCAGGGAACAGTCCTTCATGCGCAGCTTTGTCGGAGAGCGCCGTGCACCGCTGCTGCGTGAAGACCAAATTGAAGCCGTTGTCGGGTGGATGGCAGCTAACGCCTCGGCATCGACTTCAGTTAGTGCCACATCCTCTCAGGCACAGAGCACTGGAGAGCAGCCATCTGTCTCTTCACCACCTGCCAAATTGGCCAGGCAGTCAGAGAGCCCAGGACAGGAGCCGTCTCTACTTCTGTTCTCTGAATCTCTTGGCTTGGAAACAGGGGGCCAGCCAAGCAGCATTGGAGAAATGGAAGAAGAGGCAGTGTGCAGTGATGCCCAACACCTTTTTCTCTCTGACTCTGAAGAGGCAGGTGGGCCAGTGCCTCCGGTGACCACAGCGCAGTACGCATCTGATGATGAAACTCAGGTGCCGCTTTCTCGTGCGTACTGTGCTGCTGAGACTACCCAGGAGGAGCAGTTGGTGGCAGAGGGTAGTGGAGATGATGAGGTCCTTGACCCATCGTGGCGTGAGGAACAGGAAGGTGGTGGGAGCAGCTCAGAGGAAGAGCTTCCTCTTACGGGCCAAAGAGGGAGAGGGAGGGGGAAGACTGCGGAGCCTGTAGCCTCCACTTTGGCACCCGTTAGGAGCCTGTCTCTTTCCAAAGCCAAAAAGGGCGCTCCCAAGACTTGCAGTGCCTGGTCCTTTTTTGACACAGTTGCAGATGACATTTGTTTTGTCAAATGCAAGCTGTGTCATCATAAAGTAAAAAGAGGGAAAAATGTCAGCAACCTCAATACCACAAATATGTGGAAACATGTGCGGACCAGGCACGCGGTGGAGTTACAGAAACACACTGAAGATGTAGGCCAACCAACAGCGGCAGCTACCACCTCTTCAGCTCGTGTTGCCTCTTCCTCCAGCTCACGCACAGCTGGTTTGGCTTCCTCCCAGAGACCTTGTGTAATTCCACCCACAGCACCACCTTCCCAGTCATCCTCACACTCCCAGTCTACTCTACAGCCATCGGTAGTACAGGCATGGGAGAAAAGGCGGGCATTCTCGGCCAACCACCCCCGAGCACAGGCTCTGAATGCAGGCATTGCCAAACTGTTGTCCCTGGAAATGCTCTCGTTCAGGCTGGTGGAGACTGACAGCTTCCGTGACTTGATGGCATTGGCAGTCCCACAGTACAAGGTGCCCAGCCGCTTTTACTTCAGCAGGCAGGCTGTCCCTGCCCTGCACAGGCATGTTGAGGCAAACATAAAACATGCGCTACTGAACGCCGTCAGTAGCAAGGTCCACCTCACCACTGATGCGTGGACCAGTCAGCATGGACAGGGGCGATATGTTTCCCTCACTGCCCATTGGGTTAATGTTGTTGAGCCAGGTACAGATCGTGCGAGTGGCGCAGGACGTGTCCTGCCCACTCCAAGGATTGCAGGAATCCAGTCTGTATGCATCGACTCCTCCTCTTACACCAGTTCCTCTGATTCCTCTCTGCAGGATCCGTCACAGTCCACCCCCACATGGACCCGTGAACGTTTACCTATGACCGACATGAGCACAGCCGTGGCCAAACGTCAGCAGGCCGTCTTGAAACTAGTTTCATTGGGGCATCGAAGCCACACAGCGCAGGAGCTCTGGAATGCCATAAAGCAGGAGAGCGATGTGTGGTTACTGCCAGCGAATCTCCAGCCAGGCATGGTAGTGTGTGACAATGGCCGAAATCTGGTGGCAGCTTTGGCCCTTGGCAACCTCACTCACATCCCATGTCTGGCACATGTGCTCAATTTGGTTGTGCAGAGTTTTCTGAGGGACTATCCGGATCTTGATGCCCTGCTGCACAAGGTCCGCCTAGAGTGTGCTCACTTGCGGCGTTCCAGCTTGGCCAGATCCCGCATTGCTGCTCTGCAGCGCCGATTCCGCCTTCCGGAACACCGCATCATATGTGACCTACCTACCCGGTGGAATTCCACGTTACATATGTTGGAGCGGTTGTGTGAGCAGCAGCAAGCAGTTATGGAGTACCAGCTGCATCAGGCGCAAAGAAGTCGCAGTCAGCGCCGATCAGACTTCACAACCACAGAGTGGGCCACTATGAAGGACGTCTGCCAGGTTTTGCGTCCTTTTGATTATTCCACGCGGATGGCAAGTGCAGATGATGCACTAGTCAGCATGACTGTCCCCCTTATCTGCCTGCTTCAGCAAACTTTGCAAGGGTTAAGGGATGATGTGGTGGAAGAGGTGGAGGATGAGGAGTCACCTTTTCCATCAGCTTCTGGAGAGTCAGCGCCACGTGGTTCCTCACAAAGGGGTACGCAGGGGCCAATTTGTGAGGAGGATGAGGAGGAGTCAATGGAGGAGGAAGAGCTCCGTCCAGAGGAGGGAGCGACACAATTGTCCAGTGGTCAGTGTGTACAGCGAGGGTGGGGTGATGACGAGCGGGCAGAGATCATGTCTCAAGCAGGGGACAGCGTTTCTGGGCCAGTTGGCACTCTGCAGCACATGGTGGATTTCATGCTGCAGTGCCTGAGAAACGACCGCCGCATCGACCACATTCTCAACATGCCTGATTATTGGGTGTTCACCCTCCTCGATCCTCGCTACCGGGACAACGTCCAAAACCTCATCCCTGCGTTGACCCGGGAGCGTAAATTGCGGGAGTACCACGACACACTGGTGAATTCCATCATCTTCTCCTGTCCAACTGAGAGGAGTGCTGCTAGTGCTTTACAAAGCAGCTCAGTGCGTCGAGGCAGTGGGGGAGGCTCTGCCCAAAGAGGGAGCAGAAGCAGTGCCTCTGCCCAAGGCAAGCCCAGTATGGCACAACTCTGGCACACTTTTGTGTGCCCGCCCCAAATGTCTACACCATCACCGGCGGCTCCAGTCAGCAGGAGGCAACGGTTCCGTCAGATGGTGACAGACTACATGGCTTGCCCTCTTACTGTACTCCCAGACGGCTCTTCCCCGTTCAAGTTTTGGGTCTCTAAGCTGGATACATGGCCAGAGCTAAGCCAGTATGCATTGGAGGTGCTGGCTTGCCCTGCGGCTAGTGTCTTATCGGAACGTGTCTTTAGTGCCGCAGGTGGTGTACTAACAGACCGTTGCATGCGACTATCCTCCGATAACGTTGACCGGCTTACTTTCCTGAAAATGAACCAGGCCTGGATCTCGCAGGAATTTGCCACTCCTCTGCCTGATTAAGTAATTGGGTGTCATCCAGGTCTCCTGCTGTGTTCATCTTTCTACCACCTGAACTGCTATTCCTGGGCTCCAACACCGCCAGTTGCGGCTCAGAAGTGCAGGCTGCACAGTAAAAACATACGACCCAGTGTTATTGGGTTTCAGTAACGTCAGCTGATCCCCAGCTGTGTAGCCGGCAATGTGTCCTGCGACCGCCACGCTGGCACAACAACCTAAATGTAAGGGAACCTGTCCCCCCCCCCGTCGTTTGTTACTGAAAGAGCCATCTTGTGCAGCAGTAATGCTGCACAAGGAAAAGGTAGCTCTTTTTTTTTAGCTCTTTGCACACGCAGAACTTAACACTTATAAAATGTGTTCACTGATACCGTTATACCGTCCCGGAGCTGGGACTTTCCTTCGTAATGTGACGCAGCACAGCCGTCATTCCTACCCCCTTGGTGCCATGCGCTGCCTCCTCAGCGTTGTTTTAAGCTGTCACGGAGCCTGCGCTGTTCTGTTATCCCTTGGGCATGCCCTATTTGCGCTGCCTGTCTTCTGACATAATTTGGTGTCAGGCTGGCTGCGCCTGTGCGGCCGCGGTGCCCGAGATCCCGCCTCGCAGTGTCTTCTGATTGAGTCACACTGCGGGCCTGGGATCCATGGGCATGCGCAGTGCATATCTTCCCCTCGGGCTCTCGCTCATTTCCCTCCGCCTTCTTTAGACTGTGCGCCGTCAGCTGATCCCTAGCATGCCACGGCCGTGACACCGCACAGTCTGAAGAAGAGGGAAGGAGGGGAGTGAGAGTCGAGGTTATGCACTGTGCATGCCCATGGTTCCAAGGCCCGCAGTGGGATTACGTTAGATGAGACTGCGAGGTGGGATCTGGAGCAGCGTGGACGCACAGGCACTGACAGCCTGACACCAAATTATGTCAGAAGACAGGCAGCGCTAATTGGGCATGGCCAAGGGCTAACAGAACAGCGCAGGCTCCGTGACAGCTTAAAACAACGCTGAGGAGGCAGCGCACGGCATCAAGGGGATAGGAATGACAGCTGTGCTGTGTCCCATTACGAAGGAAATTCGCACCTCCGGAACGGTTTAACGGTATAAAGGGACACATTTTTAGTGTTTACTTCGGTGTTTGCAAGGAGCATAATTAAAAGAGCAACCTTTTCCTTTTGCATCCTTAGTGCTGCACAAGATGGCTCTTTCAGCTACAAACGTCTTGGGGGGGGGTTAAAGGTTTCCTTTCAACTTGCTCCAATCAGGCTTCGGCCTACACTCTGTTCCTCTGCTCCTCCTGCTGTCCCTGGGCTCTAACACCGCCAGTTGGTGCCTGGAAGTGCTGTGTGCACAGTCAACAGTCGCTCCTCTGTTATTGGGGTTCAGTAATGTCAGCTGATCCCCAGCTGTGTGTGCGGCAATACCTCCAATCTGCTCCTCCTGCTGTCCCTGGGCTCTAACACCGCCAGTTGGTGCCTGGAAGTGCTGTGTGCACAGTCAACAGTCGCTCCTCTGTTATTGGGGTTCAGTAACGTCAGCTGATCCCCAGCTGTGTGTGCGGCAATACCTCCAATCTGCTCCTCCTGCTGTCCCTGGGCTCTAACACCGCCAGTTGGTGCCTGGAAGTGCTGTGTGCACAGTCAATAGTCGCTCCTCTGTTATTGGGGTTCAGTAACGTCAGCTGATCCCCAGCTGTGTGTGCGGCAATACCTCCAATCTGCTCCTCCTGCTGTCCCTGGGCTCTAACACCGCCAGTTGGTGCCTGGAAGTGCTGTGTGCACAGTCAACAGTCGCTCCTCTGTTATTGGGGTTCAGTAACGTCAGCTGATCCCCAGCTGTGTATCCGGCAATGTGTCATGCGACCGCCACGCTGGCACAACTAAAATGTAAGGGGACCTGTCCCCCCCCCCCTAGGCGTTTGTTACTGAAAGAGCCACCATGTGCAGCACTAATACTGCACAAGGGAAAGGTCGCTCTTGAAATTATGCTCCTTGCAAACGCTGAACTACACACTCATGTAATGTGTCCCCTCACACCGTCCAACCGTCCCGGAGGTGGGACTTTCCTTTGTAATGTGACGCAGCACAGCCGTCATTGCTACCCCCTTGGCACCGTGCGCTGCCTCCTTAGCGTTGTTTGATTCCGTCATGGACCCTGCGCTGTTATGTTATCCCTTGGCCATGCACAGTTTGCGCTGCCCGTCCTCTGACATCATTTGTTGTCGTCCTGGCTGCGCCTGTGCGTCCACGCTGCCCGAAATCACACCTCGCAGTGTCGTCTAATGTGATCCCACAGTGGGCCTGGTATCCATGGCCATGCGCAGTGCATATACTAGCCTCTCACTCCCCTTCTTCACGCTTCTTCAGACTAGGCGGCGTCAGCTGATCCCTAATAGCATGCCACGGCCGTGACGCCGCACAGTCTGAAGAAGCAGGAAGGAGGTGAGTGAGAGGCGATGATATGCACTGCGCATGCCCATGGATCCCTGGCCCGCAGTGGGACTACATTAGATGACACTGCAAGGTTGGATCTCGGGCAGCTTGGACGCACAGGCACTGCCAGCCTGACACCTACATGATGTCAGAAGACGGGCACCGCTAACTGTGCATGGCCAAGGGATAACATTACAGCGCGGGCTCCGTGACAGAACCAAACAACGTTGAGGAGGTGGCGCCCGGCACCAAGGGGGTTGGAATGACGGCTGTGCTGTGTCACATTACAAAGGAAAGTCCCACTTCCGGGATGGTTTGACGGTGTGAGGGGACACATTATATGAGTGTGTACTTCAGCGTTTGCAAGGAGCATAATTTTCGGAGCCACCATTTTCCATGTGCAGTATTACTGCTGTAAATGCCTGGGGGGGGGGGGGGGGGTTAAAGGTTCCCTTTCAACTTGCTCCACTGCAGGCTTCGGCCTACACTCTGCTCCTCTTTGATTCCCTGGGTTTCAACACTGTCAGTTGCCGCCTGGAAGTGTTGTCTACACAGAAAAAACACTAGGTGATGTGTCAGTGGGGTTCAGCACCGCCAGCTGTTCCCCTGCTGTGTAGTCGGCAACGTGTCCAGCACAAGCCACGCTGGCACAACAGAACAAAAGCTGCCACCAGTGCAGGCTTCGGCCTACACTCTGCTCCTCTCCTCCTCCTGCTGACCCTGGGCTCAAACACCGCTAGTTTTTGCCCGGACGTGCTAGCTGCACAGAGAAAAACACCAGCCAATGTGTTAGTGGGGTTCAGCAACGCCAGCTGTTCCCCTGCTGTGTAGCCGGCAACGTGACCTGCAAATGCCATGCAGGCACAGGAACTGAAATTAAAGGGAACCTGGCCCCACCCCCCCAGGTGTTTCTATGTATAACAGCCACCTAGTACAGCAGTACTGCTGCATTTGTACAAGGTGGCTGACTTTTTCTCCTTGCCCACGTGGAACTCAACACGTACAAAATGTGTCTCATTGAGACCATTCCACTGTCCCTGAGGTGTGACTTTCCTTTGTAATGATACGCAGCACCCCCCTTGGTAGCGTTTCCCGTCTTTTGTCATCATGGTTAGCTGGCTGCGCCTGTGCATCCGCCCTGCTAGAAACAACGCCCCTCGTTGTCATATTTATTTTGTCAGCGAGGGTGTGGTTTATGGGCACGAGCAGTGCATATGTTCGCCTGTCTTAACTCATCTCCTTCCGCCTTCTTCAGACTGTGCGGCCTCCTGGCCGTGGTAGGCGATAAGGGATCAGCTGAGGCCGCCCAGTCTGGAGCAGGTGTAAGGACATGTGTAAGCGGCAAACCTATTTACTGCACAAGGCCACGAATCCCAGCCACGCAGTGTGATTTTTTGAAAACACACTGTGGGTCTGGGATTCATGTCCATCGCTAACCGCAACGGCCGACATGAAATGAGGTCAGAAGACAGGAAGCGCTCACAGCGCATGGCCAAGGGATCACAATAGCGCAGACTCCTGTACAGCAAATAACAACGCTCAGGAATCTGCGCCCAGTACCTAGGTGCAAATTTTGACACCTGTGCTGCGTCTCGTTAAAAAGACAAGTCACGCCTCCACAACTGTTTGACAGTATAATGGGCTAAATAGTGTACGTGTTTTAGTCAGCGTGTGCAAGGAGCAAAACAAATAGAGCAACCTTTTACTTGTGCAGCATTAATGCTGCACAAGGTGTGGCTCTTGTACCTTGCAACACCTGAGGGGGGTTAAAGGTAACCTTTGAAATTGGTTCAACTAGGCTTCGGCCTACACTCTGCTCCTCTACTCCTCCTGCTGACCCTGGGCTCAAACACCGCTAGTTTTTGCCCGGAACTGCTAGCTGCACAGAGAAAAACACCAGCCAATGTGTTAGTGGGGTTCAGCAACGCCAGCTGTTCCCCTGCTGTGTAGTCGGCAACGTGTCCAGCACAAGCCACGCTGGCACAACAGAACAAAAGCTGCCACCAGTGCAGGCTTCGGCCTACACTTTGCTCCTCTCCTCCTCCTGCTGACCCTGGGCTCAAACAACGCCAGTTTCTGCCCGGACATGCTAGCTGCACAGAGAAAAACACCAGCCAATGTGTTAGTGGGGTTCAGCACCGCCAGCTGTTCCTCTGCTGTGTAGTCGGCATCGTGTCCAGCACAAGCCACGCTGGCACAACTGACCAAAAGCTGCCACCAGTGCAGGCTTCGGCCTACACTTTGCTCCTCTCCTCCTCCTGCTGACCCTGGGCTCAAACAACGCCAGTTTCTGCCCGGACATGCTAGCTGCACAGAGAAAAACACCAGCCAATGTGTTAGTGGGGTTCAGCACCGCCAGCTGTTCCCCTGCTGTGTAGCTGGCAACGTGTCCTGCAAACGCCACGCAGGCACATGAACTGAAATTGAAGGGAGCCTGCCCCCCACCCCCCCAGGTGTTTCTATGTATAACAGCCACCTTGTACAGCAGTACTGCTGCATTTGTACAAGGTGGCTGACTTTTTCTCCTTGCACACGTGGAACTCAACAAGTACAAAATGTGTCTCATTACAGACCATTACAATGTCCCTGAGGTGTGACTTTCCTTTTTAATGACACGCAGCACCCCCATTGTTAGCGCTGCCCGTCTCCTGACATCATTGGTTGGCTGGCTGTGCCTGTGCGTCCCCCCTGCCCGACACAACGCCCCCCGTTGTCTCATATATTTTGACTGCGAGGGTGTGATTGATGGGCACGAGCAGTGCATATGTTCCCCTGTCTTCACTCCCCTCCTTCCGCCTTCTTCTGACTGTGCGGCCTCATGGCCGCGGCATGCGATAAGGGATCAGCTGAGGCCGCCCAGTCTGAAGCAGGTGTAAGGACATGTGTGAGCGGCGAACATATTTACTGCACAAGGCCACGAATCCCAGCACCGCAGTGTGACTTTAGGAAAAGCCACTGTGGGTCTGGGATTTATGGCCATCGTTAACCGCACCGGCCAACATGAAATGAGGTCATGAGACGGCCTGCACTAACAGGGTATTGCCAAGGGATAACACAAGAGCGCAGTTTCCTGTACTGCAAATAACAACGGTAAGGAATCTGCGCACAGCACCTAGGTGTAAATTTGTACACCTGTGCTGCGTCTCCTTAAAAAGACTAGTAGTCACGCCTCCACTACTGTTTGACAGTATAATGGGCTAAATAGTGTACGTGTTTAATTCAGCGTGTGCAAGGAGGAAAATTAAATAGAGCAACCTTTGACTTGTGCATCATTAATGCTGTTCAAGGTGTGGCTCTTGTACCTTGCAACACCTGAGGGGGGGGGTTAAAGGTAACCTTTGAAATTGGTTCAACTAGGCTTCGGCCTACACTCTGCTCCTCTACTCCTCCTGCTGACCCTGGGCTCAAACACCGCTAGTTTTTGCCCGGAACTGCTAGCTGCACAGAGAAAAACACCAGCCAATGTGTTAGTGGGGTTCAGCAACGCCAGCTGTTCCCCTGCTGTGTAGTCGGCAACGTGTCCAGCACAAGCCACGCTGGCACAACAGAACAAAAGCTGCCACCAGTGCAGGCTTCGGCCTACACTTTGCTCCTCTCCTCCTCCTGCTGACCCTGGGCTCAAACAACGCCAGTTTCTGCCCGGACATGCTAGCTGCACAGAGAAAAACACCAGCCAATGTGTTAGTGGGGTTCAGCACCGCCAGCTGTTCCTCTGCTGTGTAGTCGGCATCGTGTCCAGCACAAGCCACGCTGGCACAACTGACCAAAAGCTGCCACCAGTGCAGGCTTCGGCCTACACTTTGCTCCTCTCCTCCTCCTGCTGACCCTGGGCTCAAACAACGCCAGTTTCTGCCCGGACATGCTAGCTGCACAGAGAAAAACACCAGCCAATGTGTTAGTGGGGTTCAGCACCGCCAGCTGTTCCCCTGCTGTGTAGCTGGCAACGTGTCCTGCAAACGCCACGCAGGCACATGAACTGAAATTGAAGGGAGCCTGCCCCCCACCCCCCCAGGTGTTTCTATGTATAACAGCCACCTTGTACAGCAGTACTGCTGCATTTGTACAAGGTGGCTGACTTTTTCTCCTTGCACACGTGGAACTCAACAAGTACAAAATGTGTCTCATTACAGACCATTACAATGTCCCTGAGGTGTGACTTTCCTTTTTAATGACACGCAGCACCCCCATTGTTAGCGCTGCCCGTCTCCTGACATCATTGGTTGGCTGGCTGTGCCTGTGCGTCCCCCCTGCCCGACACAACGCCCCCCGTTGTCTCATATATTTTGACTGCGAGGGTGTGATTGATGGGCACGAGCAGTGCATATGTTCCCCTGTCTTCACTCCCCTCCTTCCGCCTTCTTCTGACTGTGCGGCCTCATGGCCGCGGCATGCGATAAGGGATCAGCTGAGGCCGCCCAGTCTGAAGCAGGTGTAAGGACATGTGTGAGCGGCGAACATATTTACTGCACAAGGCCACGAATCCCAGCACCGCAGTGTGACTTTAGGAAAAGCCACTGTGGGTCTGGGATTTATGGCCATCGTTAACCGCACCGGCCAACATGAAATGAGGTCATGAGACGGCCTGCACTAACAGGGTATTGCCAAGGGATAACACAAGAGCGCAGTTTCCTGTACTGCAAATAACAACGGTAAGGAATCTGCGCACAGCACCTAGGTGTAAATTTGTACACCTGTGCTGCGTCTCCTTAAAAAGACTAGTAGTCACGCCTCCACTACTGTTTGACAGTATAATGGGCTAAATAGTGTACGTGTTTAATTCAGCGTGTGCAAGGAGGAAAATTAAATAGAGCAATCTTTGACTTGTGCATCATTAATGCTGTTCAAGGTGTGGCTCTTGTACCTTGCAACACCTGAGGGGGGGGGTTAAAGGTAACCTTTGAAATTGGTTCAACTAGGCTTCGGCCTACACTCTGCTCCTCTACTCCTCCTGCTGACCCTGGGCTCAAACACCGCTAGTTTTTGCCCGGAACTGCTAGCTGCACAGAGAAAAACACCAGCCAATGTGTTAGTGGGGTTCAGCAACGCCAGCTGTTCCCCTGCTGTGTAGTCGGCAACGTGTCCAGCACAAGTGTTGTGAATTTGCTTTTTGGCTCCCTCTAGTGGTTACTAGTTTTTTGACTCTGGTTTTTCTGTCTTTCCTTTTATCCGCACCTGGGTCGTTAGTTAGGGGCGTTGCTTTATAAGCTCCCTGGACACTCAGTTCTATGCCTGGCAACGTAGTTATCAGAGCTAATCTGCTGTGCTCTTGTCTACTGATCCTGGTCCGGTTATTCAGCTAAGTCATTTACTTTGCTTTTTGCTATTTGTTTTTGGTTTTGTATTTTTGTCCAGCTTGTTCCTAATCTGTATCCTGACTTTTGCTGGAAGCTCTAGGGCGCTGGTGTTCTCCCCCCGGACCGTTAGACGGTTCGGGGGTTCTTGAATTTCCAGTGTGGATTTTTGATAGGGTTTTTTGTTGACCATATAAGTTACCTTTCTATATTCTGCTATTAGTTAGCGGGCCTCTCTGTGCTAAACCTGGTTCATTTCTGTGTTTGTCATTTCCTCTTACCTCACCGTTATTATTTGTGGGGGGCTTCTATCCTGCTTTGGGGTCCCTTTCTCTGGAGGCAAGAGAGGTCTTTGTTTTCCTCTACTAGGGGTATTTAGATTCTCGGCTGGCGCGAGTCATCTAGGATCAACGTAGGTATGACCCCCGGCTACTTCTAGTGTTGGCGTTAGGAGTAGATATATGGTCAACCCAGTTACCACTGCCCTATGAGCTGGATTTTTGTATCTTGCAGACTTCCACGTTCCTCTGAGACCCTCGCCATTGGGGTCATAACACACAAGCCACGCTGGCACAACAGAACAAAAGCTGCCACCAGTGCAGGCTTCGGCCTACACTTTGCTCCTCTCCTCCTCCTGCTGACCCTGGGCTCAAACAACGCCAGTTTCTGCCCGGACATGCTAGCTGCACAGAGAAAAACACCAGCCAATGTGTTAGTGGGGTTCAGCACCGCCAGCTGTTCCTCTGCTGTGTAGTCGGCATCGTGTCCAGCACAAGCCACGCTGGCACAACTGACCAAAAGCTGCCACCAGTGCAGGCTTCGGCCTACACTTTGCTCCTCTCCTCCTCCTGCTGACCCTGGGCTCAAACAACGCCAGTTTCTGCCCGGACATGCTAGCTGCACAGAGAAAAACACCAGCCAATGTGTTAGTGGGGTTCAGCACCGCCAGCTGTTCCCCTGCTGTGTAGCTGGCAACGTGTCCTGCAAACGCCACGCAGGCACATGAACTGAAATTGAAGGGAGCCTGCCCCCCACCCCCCCAGGTGTTTCTATGTATAACAGCCACCTTGTACAGCAGTACTGCTGCATTTGTACAAGGTGGCTGACTTTTTCTCCTTGCACACGTGGAACTCAACAAGTACAAAATGTGTCTCATTACAGACCATTACAATGTCCCTGAGGTGTGACTTTCCTTTTTAATGACACGCAGCACCCCCATTGTTAGCGCTGCCCGTCTCCTGACATCATTGGTTGGCTGGCTGTGCCTGTGCGTCCCCCCTGCCCGACACAACGCCCCCGTTGTCTCATATATTTTGACTGCGAGGGTGTGATTGATGGGCACGAGCAGTGCATATGTTCCCCTGTCTTCACTCCCCTCCTTCCGCCTTCTTCTGACTGTGCGGCCTCATGGCCGCGGCATGCGATAAGGGATCAGCTGAGGCCGCCCAGTCTGAAGCAGGTGTAAGGACATGTGTGAGCGGCGAACATATTTACTGCACAAGGCCACGAATCCCAGCACCGCAGTGTGACTTTAGGAAAAGCCACTGTGGGTCTGGGATTTATGGCCATCGTTAACCGCACCGGCCAACATGAAATGAGGTCATGAGACGGCCTGCACTAACAGGGTATTGCCAAGGGATAACACAAGAGCGCAGTTTCCTGTACTGCAAATAACAACGGTAAGGAATCTGCGCACAGCACCTAGGTGTAAATTTGTACACCTGTGCTGCGTCTCCTTAAAAAGACTAGTAGTCACGCCTCCACTACTGTTTGACAGTATAATGGGCTAAATAGTGTACGTGTTTAATTCAGCGTGTGCAAGGAGCAAAATTAAATAGAGCAACCTTTGACTTGTGCATCATTAATGCTGTTCAAGGTGTGGCTCTTGTACCTTGCAACACCTGAGGGGGGGGTTAGAGGTAACCTTTGAAATTGGTTCAACTAGGCTTCGGCCTACACTCTGCTCCTCTACTCCTCCTGCTGACCCTGGGCTCAAACAACGCCAGTTTCTGCCCGGAAATGCTAGCTGCACAGAGAAAAACACCAGCCAATGTGTTAGTGGGGTTCAGCACCGCCAGCTGTTCCCCCGCTGTGTAGCCGGCATCGTGTCCAGCACAAGCCACGCTGGCACAACCGACCAAAAGCTGCCACCAGTGCAGGCTTCGGCCTACACTTTGCTCCTCTCCTCCTCCTCCTGCTGACCCTGGGCTCTAACACCGCTAGTTTTTGCCCGGACATGCAATCTGCACAGAGAAAAACACCAGTCAATGTGTCAGTGGGGTTCAGCAACGCCAGCTGTTCCCCTGCTGTGTAGCTTGCAACGTGACCTGCAAACGCCACGCAGGCACATGAACTGAAATTGAAGGGAGCCTGCCCCCCACCCACAGGTGTTTCTATGTATAACAGCCACCTTGTACAGCAGTACTGCTGCATTTGTACAAGGTGGCTGACTTTTTCTCCTTGCCCACGTGGAACTCAACACGTACAAAATGTGTCTCATTAGAGACCATTACAATGTCCCTGAGGTGTGACTTTCCTTTGTAATGACACGCAGCACCACCCTTGTTAGCGCTGCCCGTCTTTTGACATCATTGGTTAGCTGGCTGCGCCTGTGCATCTCCCCTGCTCGAAACAACGCCCCTCGGTGTCTTATTTTTTTGGACAGCGAGGGTGTGATTGATGGGCATGTGCAGTGCATATGTTTGCCTGTGTTCACTCATCTCCTTCCGCCTTCTTCAGACTGGGTGTCCTCATGGCCGCGGCAGGCGATAAGGGATCAGATGAGGCCGCCCAGTCTGAAGCAGGTGTAAGGACATGTGTGAGCGGCAAACATATTTAGTGCACCAGGGCACGAATCCCAGCACCGCAGTGTGATTTTTTAAAAACACACTGTGGGTCTGGGATTCATGTCCATCGCTAACCGCAACGGCCAACATGAAATGAGGTCATAAGACAGGAAGCGCTCACAGCGCATGGCCAAAGGATCACAAGAGCGCAGACTCCTGTACAGCAACTAACAACGCTCAGGAAGCTGCGCCCATGCAAAAAGGTGTTGTTTTCGACACCTGTGCTGCTTTTCTTTAAAAAGACAAGTCACGCCTCCACTACTGATTAACAGTATAATGGGCTAAATAGTCTACGTGTTGCATTCAGCTTGTGCAAGTAGACAAATTAATAGAGCAACCTTTTACTTGTGCAGCATTAATGCTGCAGAAGGAGTGGCTCTTGTACTTTGTAACACCTGAGGGGGGGTTAAAGGTAACCTTTGAAATTGGTTCAACTAGGCTTCGGCCTACACTCTGCTCCTCTCCTCCTCCTGCTGACCCTGGGCTCTAACAACGCTAGTTTTTGCCCGGAAATGCTAGCTGCACAGAGAAAAACACCAGCCAATGTGTTAGTGGGGTTCAGCAACGCCAGCTGTTCCCCCGCTGTGTAGCCGACATCGTGTCCAGCACAAGCCACGCTGGCACAACCGACCAAAAGCTGCCACCAGTGCAGGCTTCGGCCTACACTTTGCTCTGCTCCTCTCCTCCTCCTCCTGCTGACCCTGGGCTCAAACACCGCTAGTTTTTGCCCGGAAATGCTAGCTGCACAGAGAAAAACACCAGCCAATGTGTTAGTGGGGTTCAGCACCGCCAGCTGTTCCCCCGCTGTGTAGCCGGCATCGTGTCCAGCACAAGCCACGCTGGCACAACCGACCAAAAGCTGCCACCAGTGCAGGCTTCGGCCTACACTTTGCTCCTCTCCTCCTCCTCCTGCTGACCCTGGGCTCAAACACCGCTAGTTTTTGCCCGGAAATGCTAGCTGCACAGAGAAAAACACCAGCCAATGTGTTAGTGGGGTTCAGCACCGCCAGCTGTTCCCCTGCTGTGCAGCTTGCAACGTGACCTGCAAACGCCACGCAGGCACATGAACTGAAATTGAAGGGAGCCTGGCCCCCACCCCCAGGTGTTTCTATGTATAACAGCCACCTTGTACAGCAGTACTGCTGCATTTGTACAAGGTGGCTGATGTTTTCTCCTTGCCCACGTGGAACTCAACACGTACAAAATGTGTCTCTTTGAGACCATTCCACTGTCCCTGAGGTGTGACTTTCCTTTCTAATGATACGCAGCACCCCCCTTGGTAGCGCTTCCCGTCTTCTGACATCATTGGTTGGCTACTTGCGCCTGTTCGTCCGCCCTGCCTGAATAAAATGCTCCTCGTTGTCTTAATTATTTTGACTGCGAGGGTGTGATTGATGGGCACGAGCAGTGCATATCTTCGCCTGTCTTAACTCATCTCCTTCCGCCTTCTTCAGACTGTGCAGCCTCATGGCCGCGGCATGCGAGAAGGGATCAGCAGAGGCCGCCCAGTCTGAAGCAGGTGTAAGGACGTGTGTGAGCGGCCAAAATATTTACTGCTCAAGGCCACGAATCCCAGCACCGCAGTGTGGCTTTATGAAAAGACACTGTGGGTCTGGGATTTATGGCCATCGTTAACCGCACCGGCCAACATGAAATGATGTCATAAGATGGGCAGCGCTAACAGGGCATTGCCAAGGGATAACACAAGAGCGCAGACTCCTGTACAGCAAATAACAACGCTCAGGAAGCTGCGCCAAGCACCAAGGCGTTATTTTGGACACCTGTGCTGCGTCTCATCAAAAAACCAAGTCACGCATCCACTACAGTTTGACTGTAGAATGGGGTAAATTGTGTATGTCTTTCATTCAGCGTGTGCAAGTAGACAAATTAATAGAGCAACCTTTCACTTGTGCAGCATTAATACTGCACAAGGTGTGTCTCTTGTACTTTGTAACACCTGAGGGGGGGGTTAAAGGTTTCCTTTGAAATTGGTTCAACTAGGCTTCGGCCTACACTCTGCTCCTCTCCTCCTCCTCCTGCTTCAACACGGGCTCTAACATCGCTAGTTTTTGCCCGCAAGTGCTAGCTGCACAGAGAAAAACACACGCCATTGTGTTAGTGGGGTTCAGCAACGCCAGCTGTTCCCCTAGTGTGTAGCCGGCAAAGTGTCCTGCAAACGCAACGCAGACACAAAGCTGCCTCCAGTGCAGGCTTCGGCCTACACTCATCTCCCCCTGCTTACCCTTTGCTCCAACACCGCTAGTTGGGGCTCTAGGAAGACAATCTTTAATAGGCAAGGCAACGCATCTGGGTTCCAGCACCGCCAGCTGGTTCTCGGCAGTGTTCTTGTCACAGGTACTCCCTCGTGCCAAGCCTGGTTTCAGCACCGTCAGCTGTTTCCGGGTTGTGTCAACTTCACTGAGACGCCTATGCTTGCCCCGTCGTGTTGCGGTCGGGTTAGCCAACTCCAGGGTGCCTCCAGTTTAGGAGCTTCCTATGTGGGCTGCGTGAACTGGTAGTCAAGGCTGGTTCTGTAGTGCCAGTAGGCCCAGCTCCCCCTGTAGGACTGTTGGGGTTCGGTAACTGCGGCTGCCTCGCGGCCTAGCTGTTCTCTCCTCTCCTGTGGGCCTTGGGGTCCACCACCTGGTTCCAGCACCGTCAGCTGGTTCCGGGCCGAGCCTTTGGCTTAGGTGCCTCCTCCTGGGTATCCGAGTTCCGCCAACGCCAGGCGGTCCTTGGTAGTGCTTTTAAGCGCGGGCACCTACAGCTTAGTAACCGGGTTCCAGCACCGTCAGCTAGTCCTCGGTCGTGCCATTGGCTCTTGCACACTGGGGCAACGCATCCGGGTTCCAGCACCGCCAGCTGGTTCTCGGCAGTGTTCTTGTCACAGGTACTCCCTCGTGCCAAGCCTGGTTTCAGCACCGTCAGCTGTTTCCGGGTTGTGTCAACTTCACTGAGACGCCTATGCTTGCCCCGTCGTGTTGCGGTCGGGTTAGCCAACTCCAGGGTGCCTCCAGTTTAGGAGCTTCCTATGTGGGCTGCGTGAACTGGTAGTCAAGGCTGGTTCTGTAGTGCCAGTAGGCCCAGCTCCCCCTGTAGGACTGTTGGGGTTCGGTAACTGCGGCTGCCTCGCGGCCTAGCTGTTCTCTCCTCTCCTGTGGGCCTTGGGGTCCACCACCTGGTTCCAGCACCGTCAGCTGGTTCCGGGCCGAGCCTTTGGCTTAGGTGCCTCCTCCTGGGTATCCGAGTTCTGCCAACGCCAGGCGGTCCTTGGTAGTGCTTTTAAGCGCGGGCACCTACAGCTTAGTAACCGGGTTCCAGCACCGTCAGCTGGTCCTCGGTCGTGCCATTGGCTCTTGCACACTGGGGCAACGCATCCGGGTTCCAGCACCGCCAGCTGGTTCTCGGCAGTGTTTTTGTCACAGGTACTCCCTCGTGCCAAGCCTGGTTTCAGCACCGTCAGCTGTTTCCGGGTTGTGTCAAGCTCACTGAGACACCTATGCTTGCCTCGTCGTGGTGCGGTCGGGTTAGCCAACTCCAGGGTGCCTCCAGTTTAGGAGCTTCCTATGTGGGCTGCGTGAACTGGTAGTCAAGGCTGGTTCTGTAGTGCCAGTAGGCCCAGCTCCCCCTGTAGGACTGTTGGGGTTCGGTAACTGCGGCTGCCTCGCGGCCTAGCTGTTCTCTCCTCTCCTGTGGACCTTCGGGTCCACCACCTGGTTCCAGCACCGTCAGCTGGTTCCGGGCCGAGCCTTTGGCTTAGGTGCCTCCTCCTGGGTATCCGAGTTCCGCCAACGCCAGGCGGTCCTTGGTAGTGCTTTTAAGCGCGGGCACCTACAGCTTAGTAACCGGGTTCCAGCACCGTCAGCTAGTCCTCGGTCGTGCCATTGGCTCTTGCACACTGGGGCAACGCATCCGGGTTCCAGCACCGCCAGCTGGTTCTCGGCAGTGTTTTTGTCACAGGTACTCCCTCGTGCCAAACCTGGTTTCAGCACCGTCAGCTGTTTCCGGGTTGTGTCAAGCTCACTGAGACACCTATGCTTGCCTCGTCGTGGTGCGGTCGGGTTAGCCAACTCCAGGGTGCCTCCAGTTTAGGAGCTTCCTATGTGGGCTGCGTGAACTGGTAGTCAAGGCTGGTTCTGTAGTGCCAGTAGGCCCAGCTCCCCCTGTAGGACTGTTGGGGTTCGGTAACTGCGGCTGCCTCGCAGCCTAGCTGTTCTCTCCTCTCCTGTGGGCCTTGGGGTCCACCACCTGGTTCCAGCACCGTCAGCTGGTTCCGGGCCGAGCCTTTGGCTTAGGTGCCTCCTCCTGGGTATCCGAGTTCCGCCAACGCCAGGCGGTCCTTGGTAGTGCTTTTAAGCGCGGGCACCTACAGCTTAGTAACCGGGTTCCAGCACCGTCAGCTGGTCCTCGGTCGTGCCATTGGCTCTTGCACACTGGGGCAACGCATCCGTGTTCCAGCACCGCCAGCTGGTTCTCGGCAGTGTTCTTGTCACAGGTACTCCCTCGTGCCAAGCCTGGTTTCAGCACCGTCAGCTGTTTCCGGGTTGTGTCAACTTCACTGAGACGCCTATGCTTGCCCCGTCGTGGTGCGGTCGAGTTAGCCAACTCCAGGGTGCCTCCAGTTTAGGAGCTTCCTATGTGGGCTGCGTGAACTGGTAGTCAAGGCTGGTTCTGTAGTGCCAGTAGGCCCAGCTCCCCCTGTAGGACTGTTGGGGTTCGGTAACTGCGGCTGCCTCGCGGCCTAGCTGTTCTCTCCTCTCCTGTGGACCTTCGGGTCCACCACCTGGTTCCAGCACCGTCAGCTGGTTCCGGGCCGAGCCTTTGGCTTAGGTGCCTCCTCCTGGGTATCCGAGTTCCGCCAACGCCAGGCGGTCCTTGGTAATGCTTTTAAGCGCGGGCACCTACAGCTTAGTAACCGGGTTCCAGCACCGTCAGCTGGTCCTCGGTCGTGCCATTGGCTCTTGCACACTGGGGCAACGCATCCGTGTTCCAGCACCGCCAGCTGGTTCTCGGCAGTGTTCTTGTCACAGGTACTCCCTCGTGCCAAGCCTGGTTTCAGCACCGTCAGCTGTTTCCGGGTTGTGTCAACTTCACTGAGACGCCTATGCTTGCCCCGTCGTGGTGCGGTCGAGTTAGCCAACTCCAGGGTGCCTCCAGTTTAGGAGCTTCCTATGTGGGCTGCGTGAACTGGTAGTCAAGGCTGGTTCTGTAGTGCCAGTAGGCCCAGCTCCCCCTGTAGGACTGTTGGGGTTCGGTAACTGCGGCTGCCTTGCGGCCTAGCTGTTCTCTCCTCTCCTGTGGACCTTCGGGTCCACCACCTGGTTCCAGCACCGTCAGCTGGTTCCGGGCCGAGCCTTTGGCTTAGGTGCCTCCTCCTGGGTAACCGAGTTCCGCCAACGCCAGGCGGTCCTTGGTAGTGCTTTTAAGCGCGGGCACCTACAGCTTAGTAACCGGGTTCCAGCACCGTCAGCTGGTCCTCGGTCGTGCCATTGGCTCTTGCACACTGGGGCAACGCATCCGGGTTCCAGCACCGCCAGCTGGTTCTCGGCAGTGTTCTTGTCACAGGTACTCCCTCGTGCCAAGCCTGGTTTCAGCACCGTCAGCTGTTTCCGGGTTGTGTCAACTTCACTGAGACGCCTATGCTTGCCCCGTCGTGGTGCGGTCGAGTTAGCCAACTCCAGGGTGCCTCCAGTTTAGGAGCTTCCTATGTGGGCTGCGTGAACTGGTAGTCAAGGCTGGTTCTGTAGTGCCAGTAGGCCCAGCTCCCCCTGTAGGACTGTTGGGGTTCGGTAACTGCGGCTGCCTCGCGGCCTAGCTGTTCTCTCCTCTCCTGTGGGCCTTGGGGTCCACCACCTGGTTCCAGCACCGTCAGCTGGTTCCGGGCCGAGCCTTTGGCTTAGGTGCCTCCTCCTGGGTATCCGAGTTCCGCCAACGCCAGGCGGTCCTTGGTAGTGCTTTTAAGCGCGGGCACCTACAGCTTAGTAACCGGGTTCCAGCACCGTCAGCTGGTCCTCGGTCGTGCCATTGGCTCTTGCACACTGGGGCAACGCATCCGGGTTCCAGCACCGCCAGCTGGTTCTCGGCAGTGTTCTTGTCACAGGTACTCCCTCGTGCCAAGCCTGGTTTCAGCACCGTCAGCTGTTTCCGGGTTGTGTCAACTTCACTGAGACGCCTATGCTTGCCCCGTCGTGGTGCGGTCTAGTTAGCCAACTCCAGGGTGCCTCCAGTTTAGGAGCTTCCTATGTGGGCTGCGTGAACTGGTAGTCAAGGCTGGTTCTGTAGTGCCAGTAGGCCCAGCTCCCCCTGTAGGACTGTTGGGGTTCGGTAACTGCGGCTGCCTCGCGGCCTAGCTGTTCTCTCCTCTCCTGTGGGCCTTCGGGTCCACCACCTGGTTCCAGCACTGTCAGCTGGTTCTAGGCAGTGTCTTTTGCTCTTGTACCTTCTGCTCCCCATCCTGATTCCAGTAACGTCAGCTGGTTCCGGGCAGAGCCTTTGGCTTAGGTGCCTCCTTCTGGGTATCCAAGTTCCACCAACGTCAGGTGGTCCTTGGTAGTGCTTTCAGGCACGGGTACCTCCTGCTTAGTAACCGGGTTCCAGTAACGTCAGCTGGTCCTCGGTAGTTCCATTGGCTCTTGGACCTTCGGCTACCCATCCGGGTTCCAGTACCGTCAGCTGGTTCTCGGCAGTGTCTTTTGCTCTTGTACCTTCTGCTCCCCATCCTGGTTCCAGTAACGTCAGCTGGTTCCGGGCAGAGCCTTTGGCTTGGGTGCCTCCTTCTGGGTATCCGAGTTCCGCCAACGTCAGGCGGTCCTTGGTAGTGCTTTTTAGCACGGGTACCTCCTGCTTAGTAACCGGGTTCCAGTAACATCAGCTGGTCCTCGGTAGTTCCATAGGCTCTTGAACCTTCGGGTAGCCATCCGAGTTCCAGTTCCATCAGCTGGTTCTTGGCATTTTCTCAGCCTTCTTGTACCTTCTGCTACATTTCCAAGTTGAAGACCCTAAAGTCGACGACCCGGAAGACCACCCCGATGACGACGACGACGACGACCCGGAAGACCACCCCGATGACGACGACGACGACGGCGGAGACGACGACGGAGACGACGACGGCGGAGACGACGACGGCGGAGATGACGACACTGAAGACGACGACCCTGGAGACGACGACATGGAATACCGAGAAGCAGAACAACAAGAGGCTGCAGAACAAAGAGCAGAAGAACATTAAGCATAACACTTAATATCAGAGCAAAAGATATTATCTAAATTATATGCAGAAGAAGACTAAGCAGTGTATGGGGGTGAGTCCGTTCCTCCTCGTGGTGCCCCTGGATAAAGCCTGATGCTGCAGGCCAAACTGAACGCGGACAAATGTAACTTTTGTGACTGGCAGAACGGAAGGTGTAATCTTCCAACTTTTATAGATAACAACTACGGGAATGCCTGTCACAAATGAGAATATGATGAAGAAGTAGAATAGGAAGAATAATAACAGTGGAATAAAAAGAATATGTAGAATAGGAAGAATAATAATAGTTGAAGAAAATGAATATGAAGAATGTAATAAAAAAAAAAAATAGGTAGAAGATGAAGAAGAAGATGAATAAGGTGAAGAAGTTGATGTCAAAGATGCTGATGATGATGAAGATGAAAGTGTGGGAAAAGGAAAAAAAAGAAGGGGAAGGTCGTGGAATAGTGAAACATCAATATCTGACAAAATAAAAAAAAATTTACATAGTCAATATCTTTTTCAATCCGAACGTCTTTAAAAAAAAAAAAAAATCATGCTATTCTATTTGATTGGACTAATCCTCATTGCCTTTAATGTCTCCGCCACCTCCCCCATACATCCTACATTATTCTTAGTTGTTTTCCTTCATGTAGAATGAACCTACAAGGAAAGAAAGAGTTTATTTTAATTCCGATATTTTGGTCCCATTGACTTGCATTGGGATCGGGTATCGGTATCGGCGATATCCGATATTTTTTGAATATCGGCCGATCCAAACCGATACCGATACTTTCCGATATCGGAAGGTATCGCTCAACACTACTCCCAAAACATTTACACATTTCTCCTTAACCCCTTACCGATATCGGGAGTAATAGTACGCCGATTTCGGTATCCCCCGCTTTGATGTGTGCTCCGGCGATCAGCCAACATCTTTTCCGGGACATGTCAGCTGTTTTGAACAGCTGATATGTGCCCGCATTAGCCGAGGGTGGAATCGCGATCCACCCGCGGCTATTAACTAGTTAAATGCCGCTGTCAAACTCTGACAGTGGCATTTAAATCACGCTTCTGGCCATGGGGCCGGAAATAAACGCATTGGTGACCCCAGTCACGAGATCGGGGGTCATCAGTTTATCGGCATGACAACTAGAGGTCTCCTTGAGACCTCTATGGTTGTCAGTGCCGGATTGCTATGATCGTCACCCAGTGGTCAGTGCTCATAGCAACTCAGCAATTCTACTACATAGAGGCGATCTGACCATTGCCTCTATGTAGCAGAGCCTATCGAGTTGTGCCAGCTTCTAGTTTCCTATGGAGACTATTTAAGAATGGCAAAAGTAGAAAAAAATGTTTAAAAATATAAAAAATAAAATAAAATAAAGTTCAAATCACCCCCCCTTTGCCCCATATAAAATAAAAATAAAATCAAACATACACATATTTGGTATTGACGGGTTCAGAATTGCCCGATCTATCAATAAAAAAAAGGATTAACCTGATCGCTAAATGACATAGCAAGAAAAAAGTCAAAACTAGGGTTAAGCTAAACAGATTGGACAAAATAAAAAATCCCCGACTTTCGGCAAAGTCGGGTTTCATGAAACCCGACCCGATCCTAGTGTGGGATCGGCCATGAGGTCGTCGATTTTCACGCCAAAGTTGCGTTTCGTATGACGCTTTCAGCGCTATTTTTCAGCCAATGAAGAAGGACTCAGAGTGTGGGCAGCGTGATGACATAGGTCTCGGTCCCCACCATCTTAGAGAAGGGCATGACTGTGATTGGCTTGCTTTCTGCGGCGTCACAGGGGCTATAAAGGGGCGTGCACGCTGACCGCCATCTTACTTCTGCAGATCGTAGCATAGGGAGAGGTTGCCGCAGCTTCATCAGAAGAAGGGATATAGTTAGGGAGGGAAGATTAAGCCCCGAAACTGCTTGTGCTGTAGCGATTTCCAGTGTCCAACACCACCATTTGTTTGCAGGGACAGTGGAGGCTATATTTTTGTGCATCAGCTCTGTAGCTTATTAGGCTGCCTTATAAATCTCCCTGATAGCTGCATTGCTGTTTGCATGCCGCTGTGCAAACCAAAAGCTTTTTTAAAAGCAAAAATCCTGTTGCTCCTTTTGGCACAGTTATCTTGTTTATTTTTCCACACTTTTGTGTGCAGCAGTCCTTTTTATTCCTGCCATACTTTTGCTGAGATCATTGTAGGGAGATTGAAATTGTACTACAGTCCTTGTATTTTTTCATATATCTTCCAGCCACTTTCTGCCACTTACATTGTGTTGCTTTATACACTGGGCCTGAGTTTTGGTTCAGTCCCCCCCCCAAAAAAAAGTAAGATTCAAATTCTCACAAAGTGGATATACTTCTGTCTTGTTAGTTTGTCGTATATCAGCCAGCCACTTTCTGCCACATAGATAACGTTGTTATATACACTGGGCCTAAGTTGTGGTTCAGTCTCCCAAAAAAAAGGGGAGATTCAAATTGTCACAAAGTGGATATACTTCTGTCCTGTTAGTTTGTCGTATATCAGCCAGCCACCTTCTGCCACTTAGATTGCATTGTTATATACACTGGGCCTAAGTTGTGGTTCAGTCTCCCCCCAAAAAAGGGGAGATTCAAATTCTCACAAAGTGGATATACTTCTGTCCTGTTAGTTTGTCGTATATCAGCCAGCCACCTTCTGCCACTTAGATTGCATTGTTATATACACTGGGCCTAAGTAGTGGTTCAGTCTCCCCCCAAATTCTCACAAAGTGGATATACCGTATATACTCGAGAATAAGCCGACCCGAGTATAAGCCGACCCCCCTAATTTTGCCACAAAAAACTGGGAAAACTTATTGACTCGAGTATAAGCCTAGGGTGGAAATGCAGCATTTACCGGTGAATTTCAAAAATAAAAATAGATCATTATTTCCCCATAGCTGTGCCATATAGTGCTCTGCACCGTTCATATTGCCCCATATCTGTGCCCCATATATGCTCTGCACCGTTCATTTTTGCCCAATATCTGTGCCCCATACAGTGCTCTGCACCGTTCATATTGCCCCATAGATGCTGCACAGATGCCCCATACAGTGCTCTGCACCGTTCATATTGCCCCATAGATGCTGCACAGATGCCCCATATATTGCTCTGCACCGTTCATACTGCGCCATAGATGCTCCACATAAATCTGTGCTGCTGCTGCTGCAAAAAAAAAAAAAAAACACATACTCACCTCTCTTGATTGCAGCTCCCGGCGTCCGGTCCCGGCGCCTCCATCTTCCTGGCGTCTCTGCTCTGACTGATCAGGCAGAGGGCGCCGCGCACACTATATGCGTCATCGCGCCCTCTGCCTGAACAGTCAGAGCGCAGACGCCGGGAAGATGGAGGCGCCGGGAAGATGGAGCAACGCCCGGCAGCTGGAACATGGACAGGTAAATATGCCATACTTACCTAGTCCTAGCGATCCTGGCGCTCCCCGCCTTCCTCCCCGTCTTCTGTGCTGCAGCCTCTTCCTGTCAGCGGTCACCGGCAGCGCTGATTAGAGAAATGAATAGGCGGCTCCACCCCTATGGGAGGTGGAGCCGCCTATTCATTTCTGTAATGAGCGGTCCCACGTGACCGCTGAAGAGGGGAAGAAGCTGCAGCACAGAACACCGTGGGACGGCAGGGGGAGCGTCAGGATCGCTGGGACTAGGTAAGTATACCTCAGCGCCCTCACCCCTCACCCGCCGACCCCACCGCTACCGTGACTCGAGTATAAGCCGAGAGGGGCACTTTCAGCCCAAAAATTTGGGCTGAAAATCTCGGCTTATACTCGAGTATATACGGTACTTCTGTCCTGTTAGTTTGTCGAAGATCAGCCAGCCACTTTCTGCCACTTAGATTGCTTTGTTATATACACTGGGCCTAATTTGTGGTTCAGTCTCCCCAAAAAAAGAGGGAGATTCAAATTCTCGCAAAGTGGATATACTTCTGTCCTGTTAGTTTGTCGTATATCAGCCAGCCACTTTCTGCCACTTAGATTGCGTTGTTATATACACTGGGCCTAAGTTGTGGTTCAGTCTCCCAAAAAAAAAGGGAGATTTAAAATCTCAACACGTTTATATCCACCTTCTACCTTGTTTTAGAGTACCATATAGTGATTGTTATTTTGGTTAGATTTTCCAAAAAATTAGGAAGTCAGGTGGAAGAGGCGGTGGTTGCGAGCTGGGACTGATGGTGGTGGTGGTGCATCTGGTGGTAGTGGCAAAAGTACAATAGCACCTAAAGCTGGAGGTGTTGAGCCAGCATTATCGTCTGGCTACACAAGGCCTCAAAGGCTCCCTTATCTGGGAGTAGGAAAACGGCTTTTAAAGCCGGAGCAGCAGGAAAAAGTTTTGGCTTTCCTTGCTGACTCAGCCTCTAGCTCTTTCGCCTCCTCTTCAGAAAGTTCCAAATATAAAAGCAGCGAGTCGTCAGTGGATGCTCCTGGTCAAGAACAAGACGTTTCCTGTGTCCTTCACCCAAGCCAAAAGTGAAGGATGCGTCAGGCGACACTACAGGTTACTCCATGGAGCTCTTTACACATACCGTTCCTGGGTTAGAATGGGAAATTAACTGCCCATTACAAGATGAATCGGACATGGAGTGCACTGATGCACAGCCACAGCTAGATTATAATGCTGTTCCATTGACTCAGATCACTACATTGCCCTCGCAGTGTACTGAGCCAGAATCTGACCCTGATGAGACTATGGTGCCCTGTCCCGAATGCTATAGCACCTTACACGGTGACACAGAGGAAGGTGCACATGACATTGAAGAGGAGGTGATAGATGACCCAGTTGTTGACCCAGATTGGCAGCCATTGGGGGAAGAGGGTGCCGCTGCCAGTAGCTCTGAAGCGGAGGAGGATGATGCGCAGCAGCCATCTCCATCGCAACAGCTGTCAGCTGGCAGGCCCGTATCAGGCCAAAAAAGTTTGTCAAAAACAAAAACAGTTTTAGGACAACATGGCCATCTGGTGAAAGTAGCACAGCGTGCAATGCCTGAAAAGGTATTCCATAGTAGGAAGAGTGCAGTGTGGCAATTTTTTAACCAAGATTCGAATGATCAGTCAAAAGTTATCTGTAAGAAATGCTCAAAGACCTTTAGGAGAGGGAAGAATCTTCAAAATCTAAATACAACGTGCATGCTTAGACATTTAACCAGCATGCACTTGCAAGCCTGAACTAACTACCAAATGCCCTGTACCATTGATGCACCTGCTCAGAATGAAGGTAGTCAGCTACCCTCACTGTAAGCCCACCGGTTAGGACACCACCAGCAGCAAATGTGGAGGTATCGTCGCAAGGCCAAAGCAGTCAGGGAATCACAAGGTTATTGGTAGGAAACACTGTATGTAGGCTAACATCGAGAATACCATCACCAACCCTCTCTCAATCCGCCATGTCCACCACCACCACCACTAATTCCACCATATGCACCTCTCCAGTCCAGCTCACCCTACAAGAGACTCTCGTTAGGAAAAGAAAGTACTCATCCTCTCATCTGCGTACACAGGGTTTGAACGCCCACATTGCTAGACTAATCTCATGAGAGATGATGCCCTACCGGTTGGTTGAAAGCGAAGCTTTCAAAGCCCTGATGGCCTACACAGTACCACGCTATGACCTACCCAGTCGGCACTTCTTTGCGAGAAAAGCCATCCCAGCCCTCTACCAGCATGTCAAAGACCACATTGTCCATGCACTGAGGCAATCAGTCAGTAGAAAGGTGCACCTCACAACAGATGCATGGACCAGTAGGCATGGCCAGGGACGTTACGTGTCTATCACGGCACACTGGGTTAATGTGGTGGATGCAGGGTCCACAGCCATAGTGGGACAGTTCTGCCTAGCCCACGGTCAAGGAAACAGTTGGCTGTAGGCGTTCGCCACCCCTCCTCCTCATCCTCCAGAAGCGAAAGCTCGTCCACAGAGCGCAATCGCGCAACCACTCCATCCGCAGCTGCCAGTGTTGCACACGAGGTGTCTCATTATCGAACAGCTAGTGGTAAGCGTCAGCAGGCTGTGTTAGAAATGAAGTGTTTGGGCGACAATAGACACACCGCGGAAGTACTGGCCGAGTACTTGCAGCAACAAACTCAGTCATGGCTGGGCAGTGTACATCTTGAGGCAGGCATGGTGGTCAGTGATAACGGAAAGAATTTTATGGCTGCCATAGCCCTTTCAGAACTTAAACACATACCTTGCCTGGCTCACACCTTGAACCTGGTGGTGCAGTGCTTCCTCAAAAATTATCCGGAGCCCTGCTCCTGAAGGTGCGAAGACTTTGCTCGCACATCCGCCGGTTGCCCGTACACTCCAGCCGTATGCTGAACCATCAGCGATCGCTGAATCTTCCCCAGCACCGCCTAATAATCGACATTGCAACAAGGTGGAACTCCACACTGCACATGGTTCAGACGCTGTGCGAACAGAGGTGTGCTGTAATTAATTTTTGGGAGGATACACATACACGGGCAGGCAGTTGGATGGCAGACATGGAGTTTTCTGGTGCAGTGGTCGAAGCTCGAAGACCTCTGTCAAGTCCTTCAGTGTTTTGAGGAATGCACACGGCTGGTAAGTGCAGACGACGCCATCATAAGCATGAGCATCCCACTAATGCGTCTGCTGATGAAAAGTTTAACGCACATTAAAGAGCTGGCGTCTGCAGCCAAGGAGGAGGGAAGCCTTGATGACAGTCAGCCATTGTCTGCTCAGGGAACTCTCCTGGATGAGGTGGCAGACGAAGAGGAGGAGGAGTATGGGGATGAATATTTATGGGAGGAGGATGCTTCACAAGTGGCAATAGAAACTGGTGGCGTTGCAAGGTCAGGTACAGGGTTTTTGCGGGACACAAGTGATGTTGATTTGCAAGAAAGTGCTCCTCAACCCAGCACAAGCAGTGAATTGACACCTAGAACATTGGCCCACATGACTGAGTATGCCTTGCGTATCCTAAAAAGGAAACCCCGCATTATCAAAATGATGACCGATGACGATTACTGTTTGGCCTGCCTCCTGGATCCACGATATAAAGGAAAATTACAAAATATCATGCCACATGAGAACCTTGAGCAAATATTGGCTACCAAACAAGCAACTCTTGTAGACCGTTTGGTTCAGGCATTCCCAGCACACAGCGACGGTGATGGTTCTCACACGAGCCGTAGGGGGCAACATGGCAGAGGTGTTAGAGGTGCACAAATCCAATGTAGCTTTGGACAGAAGGGTTTTATGACCAACCAGGTTGTGGAGTGATTTCGCAATGACCGCTGCCACGACCGGTAGTGCTGCATCGATTCAAAGTGACAGGAGACAGCATTTGTCCAGTATGGTTACGAACTACTTTTCCTCCCTTATCGATGTTCTCCCTCACAGGTCATTCCCCTATGATTATTGGGCATCTAAAATAGACACCTGGCCTGAATTGGCAGAATATGCATTACAGGAGCTCGCTTGCCCTGCTTCTAGTGTGCTATCAGAAAGAGTCTTCAGTGCTGCTGGTTCAATACTGACCGAAAAAAGGACATGTCTGGCTACCAAGAATGTTGATGATCTAACCTACATTAAAATGAACCAATCATGGATTTCAAATTATTTTGCCCCACCTTCTCCTGCTGACACGTAGCTTGCCTGAAAAATATCTTGCTTTTGGCCTCCTCTTACTGACTTCTCCAATTCCGCCATTTGCAGCTGCTGAATGTCCACCATAGGCCGTTTTTATACCTCCCTAAATGGGCTGACTCCCCCCACAGGGCCGTGGTCACCACCTGGCGCAAGCACCCGTGCGAGTGCCGTTTGCCTGGACAGGTGGGTGAGCCCACTCTTGGGCGACGACACTGGCATGGGGTCCCTCATAGTACAATGAAGTGTCTCTGACGGTGGTGGTGCACAGCCAACGTCAGACACACCGTCGTAATATGAGGGGCCCTGTGCCAGTACCGCTGCCCATGAGAGAGTGTTCCCCCCAGCTTGAACAGTGCTCTACCACTTGCAATACTTACCTCTCCCTGCTCCACCACTGTGTAGTCTGTGCTGTTAAATCCTTCAATGGCACTGCCAATACAAATTTGTTGAAATGATAGATGATTTTAATGATAGTTAAAATATACAGGGGCCCTGGCCTCCATTTAGACCAGTTAATACTTTGCGCCTACTACCACTGTCTGCTACTCAGCAGAGGAGCCCACCCCAGTACCTAGCTATGCCGCCTGTTTAGTCCTGTTACCAATTTTGAACTGCATTTAGCCTACTTTTTATTTTGGGCCTACTAACTGTGTCTGCGCCACTCATTACAGTTGTCCTCCACTGAACAAAGCTATGCCACCTGTTTAGTCCTGTTACTAATTTTGAACTGCATTTAGCCTACTTTATTATTTGGGCCTATATCTGTGTTTCCTCCTCATCCTGCCCATTGCCCAGCCACTGCTAGATGAGTTTGCTGGTACATTGACCCAGACCACTACATTCCCATTGCACTCTACACAGCCTGAATCTGACCCTGCTGAAAATCAGGTTCCCCTTCCCGCATTCTATACCACCTTACACGGGGACAATGAGGAAGGTGCAGATGAAAGTGCAGGTTCCTTCATCAGGTGGGGGGGGCATACTCATTGGCGACATCACTGGCACATAGTACGCAAAAGTGTCTTTTGCAGTGGAAGGCGCCACCCGCCGTCAAACACACCGCGGTACTATGACGGGCCCTGTGCCATTGCCAAGTGCCAACGAGTAGGCCCTCCCTGCTTGCTCAGGATCACAGCACTTGCAAAGTTGAAATACTTACCTCTCCCTGCTCCACCGCAGTGATGTATTCCGCGTTTCCTGGGCCCACGAAAATCTTGAGCCAGCCCTACCTCCCCACAATTTCAGCCAAATGACCCCCTGTTTTCAATGCCTAACTATTATTATAAAGTATATTAAGATTGACAAGCTTAAGAAATACGAATTGATGTTTTTGGCACTAAAATGGGCACTGTTGTGAATTCTGCTCTTGGGTTCCCTCCAGTGGTTGTAGGTGGGAATGCAGTTGTCTCTGAGTCACAGTCCTGGCCAGGTGTATCTACTGATTGCAGTTCTGACTGGGATATTTAGGTGTGCAGGATTCATTAGTCCTTCCCAGTTGTCAATGTTTCTTCTGAAGTGTTGGATCACTTTCTGGCTTCTCCTGCTCAGCTGTCAATTCAGCAAAGATAAGTTTCTGTTTTTTTGTTTCTGTGGCACACATGCAGTGTGCTTATATTCTGTGCTATTCATTTGTTTTTCTCTTGTCCAGCTTAGACTGTGTCAGTGTTTTCTCGGTCTTATTGGATTCTCTGGAGATGCAGATATACGCTCCACATCTTTACTTAGATGGTGGAGTTTTTGTATTTTGTGCTGTGGATATTTCTGGAAGGATTTTTAATACTGACCGCTTAGTATCCTGTCCTATGCTTTCCTATTTAGCTAGTGTGTGCCTCATTTGTTAAATCCAGTTTTCTGCCTACGTGTGTCTTTTCCTCTACTACTCACAGTCAATATTTGTGGGGGGCTGCCTATCCTTTGGGGTTCTGCTCTGAAGCAAGGAAGAAATTCCTATTTCCATCTATAGGGGTATTTAGTCCTCCGGCTGTGTCGAGGTGTCTAGGTTTTGTTAGGCACACCCCACGGCTACTTCTAGTTGCGGTGATAAGATCAGGGTTTGCGGTCAGTATAGTTACCACCTACTCCAGTGAAAGTTTTCATGCTGCTCCAAGGTCACCTGATCATAATAGTACAACTGGCCAATAATGAGTTAAATGCATCTCAGAAGAAGGGAAGAAAGGTCTTGAGCCATTTTTTTTTCTTCAGTCTACTTTGTCTTCTCCCTCTTTATCTCTGGGTGGCTGAAGAGCCTTGTGCTAGCATGAATGTTCAGGAATTAGCTTCTCGTGTAGACCAGCTTGCTGCTCGGGTACAGGGTATTTCTGATTATATTGTTCAGACTCCTGCTTTAGAACCGAAGATTCCTACTCCTGATTTGTTTTTTGGTGACAGGTCCAAATTTTTGAGTTTTAAAAACAACTGTAAACTGTTTTTTGCTTTGAGACCTTGATCCTCCGGTGATTCCATTCAGCGAGTAAAAATTGTCATTTCCCTGCTGCGTGGCGACCCGCAGGATTGGGCATTTTCCCTGGAATCTGGGAATCCGGCTTTGCTTGATGTAGACTCCTTTTTTCAGGCCTTGGGATTGTTATATGATGAACCTAATTCTGTGGATCAAGCTGAAAAGACCTTGTTGGCCCTGTCTCAGGGTCAAGAGGCGGCAGAATTGTATTGTCAGAAATTCAGAAAATGGTCGGTGTTGACTAAATGGAATAATGATGCTTTGGCGGCAATTTTCAGAAAGGGTCTTTCTGAATCCGTTAAAGATGTTATGGTGGGGTTTCCCACGCCTTCCGGTCTGAGTGATTCTATGTCTCTGGCCATTCAGATTGACCGGCGCTTGCGGGAGCGCAGAACTGTGCGCGCTGTGGCGTTATCCTCAGAGCAAATTCCTGAGCCAATGCAGTGTGATAGGATTCTGTCTAGAACGGAACGACAAGGTTTCAGACGTCAGAATGGGTTGTGTTATTATTGTGGCGACGCTTCTCATGTCATTTCTGTCTGTCCTAAGCGGACAAAGAGGATCGCCAGTTCAATTACTATCAGTACTGTACAACCTAAATTTTTATTATCTGTGTCCTTGATCTGCTCATTGTCATCATTTTCTGTCATGGCGTTTGTGGATTCAGGTGCCGCCTTGAACTTAATGGACTTTGAGTTTGGCAAGCGTTGTGGTTTTCCCTTGCAGCCTTTGCAGAACCCTATTCCTTTAAGGGGCATTGATGCTACACCCTTGGCTAAAAATAAACCCCAGTTTTGGACACAGGTTACCATGCGCATGGCGCCAGTCCATCAGGAAGATTGTCGATTTCTGGTGTTGCATAATTTGCATGATGCTATCGTGCTGGGTTTTCCGTGGTTGCAGGTACATAATCCTGTGTTGGATTGGAAGTCCATGTCTGTGACTAGTTGGGGTTGTCAGGGGGTTCATAATGATGTTCCTTTGATGTCAATCTCCTCTTCTTCCTCTTCTGAAATTCCAGAGTTTTTGTCTGATTTTCAGGATGTATTCGATGAGCCCAAGTCCAGTTTCCTTCCACCGCACAGGGACTGCGATTGTGCTATTGACTTGATTCCAGGCTGTAAGTTTCCTAAGGGTCGACTTTTCAACCTGTCTGTGCCTGAACATACCGCCATGCGGAGCTATATTAAGGAGTCTTTGGAGAAAGGGCATATTCGACCATCTTCTTCACCGTTGAGAGCGGGGTTCTTTTTTTGTTGCTAAAAAAGATTGTTCCTTGAGACCCTGTATTGATTATCGCCTCTTGAATAAGATCACGGTCAAGTTTCAATACCCTTTACCTTTGCTTTCCGATTTGTTTGCTAGGATTAAGGGAGCTAGTTGGTTTACTAAGATTGACATTCGTGGGGCATATAATCTTGTTCGTATTAAGCAGGGTGATGAATGGAAAACTGCATTTAACACGCCTGAAGGCCATTTTGAATACCTTGTGATGCCATTCGTACTCTCTAATGCTCCATCTGTTTTTCAGTCCTTCATGCATGATATCTTCCGGACTTATCTTGATAAATTCTTGATTGTATATTTGGATGATATTTTGATTTTTTCAGATGATTGGGAGTCTCATGTGCAACAGGTCAGGATGGTATTTCAGATCCTTCGTGACAATGCTTTGTTTGTGAAAGGGTCTAAGTGTCTCTTTGGGGTGCAGAAGGTTTCTTTTTTGGGCTTTATTTTTTCTCCCTCGTCTATAGAGATGGATCCGGTTAAGGTTCAGGCAATTCATGATTGGATTCAGCCCACATCCGTGAAGAGCCTTCAGAAATTTTTGGGTTTTGCAAATTTTTATTGCCGTTTCATTGCTAATTTTTCCAGTGTGGTTAAACTCTTGACCGATTTGACGAAGAAAGGCGCTGATGTGGCGAATTGGTCCTCTGCGGCTGTCTCTGCCTTTCAGGAGCTTAAACGTCGATTTACTTCTGCTCCGGTGTTGCGCCAACCGGATGTTTCTCTTCCATTTCAGGTTGAGGTTGACGCTTCTGAGATTGGGGCAGGGGCCGTTTTGTCTCAGAGGGATCCTGTTGGTTCCTTGATGAAACCGTGTGCCTTCTTTTCCCGTAAGTTTTCGCCTGCTGAACGCAATTATGATGTCGGCAATCGGGAGTTGTTGGCTATGAAGTGGGCGTTTGAGGAGTGGCGACATTGGCTTGAGGGAGCTAAACACCGTATTGTGGTCTTGACCGATCATAAGAATCTTATTTACCTCGAGTCTGCCAAACGGCTGAATCCTAGACGGGCTCGATGGTCCTTGTTTTTTTCCCATTTTGATTTCTTGGTCTCGTACCTTCCGGGTTCTAAGAATATTAAGGCTGATGCCCTCTCTAGGAGTTTTTTGCCTGATTCTCCTGAGGTCTTAGAACCGGTCGGTATTCTGAAAGAAGGGGTGGTCCTTTCTGCCATATCCCCTGATTTACGACGGGTTCTTCATGAATTTCAGGTTGACAAACCTGACCGCTGTCCTGTGGGGAAACTGTTTGTTCCTGACATATGGACTAGTAGAGTGATTTCTGAGGTTCACTGTTCTGTGTTGGCTGGTCATCCTGGTATTTTTGGTACCAGAGACTTGGTTGGTAGGTCCTTTTGGTGGCCTTCTTTGTCGCGTGCTGTGCGTTTTTTTGTGCAGTCCTGTGGGACTTGTGCGTGGGCCAAGCCTTGTTGTTCCCGTCCTAGTGGGTTGCTTTTGCCATTGCCAGTCCCTGAAAGGCCCTGGACGCATATTTCTATGGATTTTATTTCTGATCTTCCAGTCTCCCAGAAAATGTCTGTTATCTGGGTTGTTTGTGACCGGTTCCCTAAGATGGTTCATTTGGTGCCTTTGCCTAAATTGCCTTCCTCTTCGGATTTGGTTCCGTTGTTTTTTCAGCATGTGGTTCGTTTGCATGGGATTCCGGAGAATATTGTGTCCGACAGAGGTTCCCAGTTTGTTTCTAGGTTTTGGCGGGCCTTTTGTGCTAGGCTGGGCATTGATTTGTCTTTTTCTTCTGCATTTCATCCTCAGACAAATGGCCAGACTGAGCGAACTAATCAGACTTTGGAAACTTATTTGAGATGCTTTGTGTCTGCTGATCAGGATGATTGGGTGGCCTTCTTGCCATTGGCCGAGTTTGCCATTAATAATCGGGCTAGTTCGGCTACTTTGGTTTCGCCTTTCTTTTGTGATTTTGGTTTTCATCCTCGGTTTTCTTCTGGGCAGGTTGAGCCTTCTGACTGTCCTGGTGTGGATTCTGTGGTTGACAGGTTGCAGCAGATTTGGGCTCATGTGGTGGACAATTTGGTGTTGTCTCAGGAGGAGGCTCAACGTTTTGCTAACCGTCGTCGGTGTGTTGGTTCCCGGCTTCGGGTTGGGGATCTGGTCTGGTTGTCTTCCCGTCATGTTCCTATGAAGGTTTCTTCCCCTAAGTTTAAGTCTCGGTTTATTGGTCCTTATAAGATTTCTGAGATTATTAATCCGGTGTCTTTTCGTTTGGCGCTTCCGGCCTCTTTTGCTATCCATAATGTCTTCCATAGATCTTTATTGCGGAAATATGTGGTGCCCATTGTTCTCTCTGTTGATCCTCCGGCCCCTGTGTTGGTTGATGGTGAGTTGGAGTATGTGGTTGAGAAGATTTTGGATTCTCGTTTTTCGAGGCGGAGGCTTCAGTACCTTGTCAAATGGAAGGGTTATGGCCAGGAGGATAATTCTTGGGTTTTTGCCTCTGATGTCCATGCTGCTGATTTGGTCCGTGCCTTTCATCTGGCTCATCCTGATCATCCTGGAGGCCCTGGTGAGGGTTCGGTGACCCCTCCTCAAGGGGGGGGGGGTACTGTTGTGAATTCTGCTCTTGGGTTCCCTCCAGTGGTTGTAGGTGGGAATGCAGTTGTCTCTGAGTCACAGTCCTGGCCAGGTGTATCTACTGATTGCAGTTCTGACTGGGATATTTAGGTGTGCAGGATTCATTAGTCCTTGCCAGTTGTCAATGTTTCTTCTGAAGTGTTGGATCACTTTCTGGCTTCTCCTGCTCAGCTGTCAATTCAGCAAAGATAAGTTTCTGGTTTTTGTTTCTGTGGCACACATGCAGTGTGCTTATATTCTGTGCTATTCATTTGTTTTTCTCTTGTCCAGCTTAGACTGTGTCAGTGTTTTCTCGGTCTTGTTGGATTCTCTGGAGATGCAGATATACGCTCCACATCTTTAGTTAGATGGTGGAGTTTTTGTATTTTCTGCTGTGGATATTTCTGGAAAGATTTTTAATACTGACCGCTTAGTATCCCGTCCTATCCTTTCCTATTTAGCTAGTGTGTGCCTCATTTGCTAAATCCTGTTTTCTGCCTACGTGTGTCTTTTCCTCTACTACTCACAGTCAATATTTGTGGGGGGCTGCCTATCCTTTGGGGTTCTGCTCTGAGGCAAGGAAAAAATTCCTATTTCCATCTATAGGGGTATTTAGTCCTCCGGCTGTGTCGAGGTGTCTAGGTTTTGTTAGGCACACCCCACGGCTACTTCAAGTTGCGGTGATAAGATCAGGGTTTGCGGTCAGTATAGTTACCACCTACTCCAGTGAAAGTTTTCATGCTGCTCCAAGGTCACCTGATCATAAAAGGGCACTGTAGGTGTTTTCCTGTCCTCCACTCACTGCCGACTTTGATTCCCCATTGACTTGCATTGGGTTTCGTGTTTCGGTCGGCCCCCGACTTTTCAAAATAATCGGCCGACTTCACCCTACCTGACTTTTGACAAAGTCGGGTTTCGCAAAACCCGACTCGATCCTAAAAAAAGTAAAAGTCACTCAACTCTAGTCAAAACGCCAAAATTATGTTTTTTTGGTTACCGCGACATTGCATTAAAATGCACTAATGGGTAATCAAAAGATGGTATCTGCACAAAAATGGTATCATTAAAAATGTCAGCTCGGCACGCAAAAAATAAGCCTTCATCCCAACCCGAGATCATGAAAAATGGGGATGCTACGGGTATCAGAAAATTGCACTTTTTGTTTTCTTTTTGTCTCAAATAACTGACAAACTGAAACATGTTTTGCTCACTGATATCCCTGTATTTTTCACAGTCCATCTTCCCCTCCACTCGGACCATTTTCCCTCTCCCTGCTGCCAAAAAACATCACACCATGATGCTACCACCACCATGTGTCACTGTGGGGATGATGTTCTTGGGGTCATGCGCTGTGTTGATTTGGCACCAGACATTGGGTTTACCTTGGTCACCAAAAAGTTCAATTGTGGTCTCGGACCACAGCACCTTCCTCCATACATTTGGGGAGTCTTCCTTATGTCTTTTGGCAAACTCATAATGTGCCTTACAATTTTTGTGCGTAAGTAAAGGATTTTTTTCTGCCCACTCTTTCATAAAGGCCACCTCTATGGAGTGTACGGTTTATTGTGGTTATAGGGACAGATACTTCAGTCTCTACTTGGGAACTCTGTAGCTCCTTCAGGGTTTCCTTTGGTCTCTGTGCTGTCTCTTTAATTCCCTCATTGTTCGGACTGAGACTTTTGATGGCAGCCCTCTCTTGGCAGGTTTGTTGTGGTACCATGTTCTTTCCATATAATAATTGATTTGATGGTGCTATGGGGATCATCAGAGATTGGGATTTTTTTTTATAACACAACTCTGACTTGTACTTTTCAACAACTTTGTCCCTGACTTGTTCGGAGATCTCCTTGGTCTTCATGGTGTTGTTTGGTTATTGGTGCCTCTTGCTTAATGGTGTTGCAGCCTCTGTGATCTTTCAGAAAAGTTGTGTACATACTGACAGAACATGTGACACTTAGATTGCACACTGGAGGACTTCTTTTCACTAAGCATGTGACATATGAAGTTAATTGTTTGCCCCAGCAATTTTTAGGGGCTTTACAGCAAAAGGGGTGAATGCATATGCACAAGCCAATTTTTAGTTATTTGATCCAATTCATTTAATTTGTGCCTATATTTTTCTCACTTCACCAACTTAGACTATTTAGTGCTAATGCATCACACACACATCAGATTACAAAAATATTTAAACACATGTTGTAATGTAACAAAATAGGTAAAAAGCCAAGGGTTTGAATACTTTTGCAAGCCACTATAAGAAGACTATATTAGTCTAAATCCATTGATGTAGTAGACTGCCACTGTGCACTGGATCACTGCTTAACAACAAAGGATGCAACAAAGACCTGCTCCTGGCAGAACCAGGATGAAAGGACTAAACAGATTTTCAAAATTAATGACATTTTTGTAAAACAAAGATCACCATTGTCTAGACAGACTATGGTATTTTCTTTAGTTCTGAATGTTGCAGAGTAAAGAAGTGAGTCAGGAAATACTCTTCGCAATGGCCTCTGATACAACCTTGAAAAGCAAAGAAAGCAAGCAATTCCCGGCCCAAATCAAGCCTCTGAAGTCCCTTTAAATATGTTATATTGCTTAGACACAAAGGTCCCAATTCATTATTCCATTCATGTTCTTTTGTCGAGTTTTTCAGTGTTGCAATTTTTTTGTTTGTTTGCAACAGATTCATCTTTACATTTTGCACTTTTTTTTTTTTTCAAAGTATTATGTCTTCACTTAGTTTGCCACTGTGGGTGGAGGTTTATGGTTTCCAGATGTTTTCACCTGATTCATCATTTGAAACTTTTCAAAAAGTCGCAAAATTTGTTGCAAACGTACATTAATCCCGCCTTGTGTGATTCTAGGTACCCAATTTTTTTTTGCAAATCGTGTGACTGCTAGTGATAAAAAATCACCAAAATGGTTGAAGTTAGAAATGAAGACTATTTTTTACTTTGCACAAAATTTATGAACCACATGCATCATTTTGATGAATTTGGTGAAAAAACCCACAAACATCAGCTAATACCACAAAACCAAAAAACAATGTGGCTTAAAAAACCCCTCAAATGATGAATTGGAATAATAAACTTACCATATATACTCGAGTATAAGCCGAGATTTTTAGCCCATTTTTTGGGGCTGAAAGTCTCCCTCTTGGCTTATACTCGAGTCATACGCAGGGGTCGGCAGGGAAGGGGGAGCGTGGGCTATCTAATTATACTTACCTACTCCTGGTGCGGTCCCTGCGCGTCCCTGCTTCTTCCAGCGCTGCATATTCTTCCTGTACTGAGTGGTCACATGGTACCGCTCATTACATTAATGAATATGCGGCTCCACCTCCCATAGGGGTGGAGCCGCATATTCATTACTGTAATGAGTGGTAACGGTGACCGCTCAGTACAGGAAGAATATGCAGCGCTGGGAGAAGCAGGGACTGCACCGCGCCAGGAGCAGGTAAGTGTACGGGGAGGGGAAGCGCCGTGCTGCGCGATATTTACCTCTCCTCATTCCGATGCAGTTCCGTCATCAGCGTCCTCTGGCTGTGACGCTCAGGTCAGAGGGCACGGTGACGTTTTCAGTGCACGCCCTCTGCTGAATGTCAGTGCTGAGGATGGAGCCGCACCCGAAGGAGGAGCAGGTAAAAGTGCCGGGGTCCTGAGAGGTGAGTATATATTTTTTTTTATCGCAGCCACAGCAAATGTGGCAAGTGACTGTATGGAGCATCTGTATGGGGCCATAACAATTGTGCAGCACTATAAGGGGCAGTGACTGTATGGAGCATCTGTATGGGGCCATAACGATTGTGCAGCACTATAAGGGGCAAGTGTCTGTATGGAGCATCTTAGGGGGCCCTTATTACCCTTTATGCAGGATTATATGGGGCATATTTTAATATGGAGCATTTAATGGGGCCCATCAAACTTTATGGAGCATTATATGGGGCTCCTGATTCAATATGGATATTCAAAAACACTTAACCTACTGATGGCTCAATTAATTTTACTTTTATTGGTATCTATTTTTACTTTTGACATTTACCGGTAGCTGCTGCATTTTCCACCCTAGGCTTATACTCGAGTCATTAAGTTTTCCCAGTTTTTTGTGGCAAAAGGTGCTATTTTTCTGGTGCATGCCAGTGTTGGCAGTGTCTTTGTCTGTGTTCCTCTTTATATGTATGTTAATGTTGTATCATATATTATATTGGAATAAAATTTGTTTAGTTTTATATTGGGCGTTTGACTTCCTTATAAGTTCTTTTTTGGTTAGATTGATATTGGAAGTGCCATATATCTAGGCCTAGTGCTTCTTTTTGATATATCAATAGTAAAAAGATGGCCACACAGGGTTAATTGTTGTGAGTTCTGTTTTTGGGCTCCCTCTGGTGGTTACTGATGGTACTGGGTGATTTGTGTTCTGCTGTCTCTGGTGTCCACCTGTTCTATTAGGATTTGGGAGTTTCCTATTTAACCGGGCTTTCTTGTCATTTCTTGTCAAGGTTATCAGAGTGTTTTGTTACCTCAGCTTCTGGCTTCAGTAATCTTCAGGACAAGCTAAGTTTTTGATTTTCTTGTTCCACGTTTTGATTTATTTTTGTCTTGTCCAGCTTGCATATAATTGTTTCTTTGCTGCTGGTTGCTCTAGCGGGCTGTAATTGCTCTTCATGTTCCATGAGTTGGAACATGAGTTCAAGTAATTACAGGATGGTTTTTTGAAGGTTTTTTTGCTGACCGCGCAGTTTACTTTTGTATCCTCTGCTATCTAGTTTTAGCGGGCCTCATTTTGTTGAATCTGATTTCATACTGTGTATGTGCCTTCCTCTCATTTCACCGTCATTATATGTGGGGGGCTGCTATTTCTGTGGGGTATTTCTCTGGAGGCAAGAGAGGTCTGTGTTTCTTCTAATAGGGGAAGTTAGATCTTCGGCTGGTGCGAGACGTCTAGGATCAACGTAGGCACGTTCCCCGGCTATTGTTATTTGTGTGTTCAGGTTTAGGGTCGCGGTCAGCTCAGGTTCCATCACCCTAGAGCTCGTTGGTGCTTGTCCTTTTGTGATTCCCTGCCATTGGAATCATGACAGTATAGCCGGCCCAAAATGTTTGGGCTGAAGTAGGAGGAAAAGTAATCTGAGGAAGTTTTTTTTGTTTTTCTCCTCTGAGGTTGCTGCCTAGCCCTAATGGCAGCCTGGCTGATTTTTTTTTTTTTTTTCCTCCTCTTAATCCTTGAATGGCTCTGACCTTAGCTGTTTATCATGGACGTCCAGAGTTTAGCTTCCAGCTTGAATAATCTTGCTGCTAAGGTTCAAAATATACAAGATTTTGTTGTACATGCTCCTATGTCTGAACCTAGAATTCCTATTCCAGAGTTCTTTGCTGGAGATAGATCTAGTTTTCTGAATTTTAGGAACAATTGCAAGCTGTTCCTTTCTTTGAAATCTCGCTCTTCTGGAGACCCTGCTCAGCAGGTTAAGATTATTATATCTTTCCTGCGGGGTGACCCTCAAAATTGGGCATTTGCATTGGCACCAGGGGATCCTGCGTTGCTTAATGTGGATGCGTTTTTTCTGGCATTGGGTTTGCTCTATGAGGAACCTAACCAAGAGATTCAGGCTGAAAAAGCTTTATTAGCTCTCTCTCAGGGGCAAGATGAAGCAGAAATATATTGTCAAAAATTTCGGAAATGGTCAGTGCTTACTCAGTGGAATGAGTGCGCCCTGGCTGCAAAGTTCAGAGATGGCCTTTCTGAGGCCATTAAAGATGTTATGGTGGGGTTCCCTGCGCCTACGGGTCTGAATGAGTCTATGACTATGGCTATTCAGATTGATCGGCGTTTACGGGAGCGCAAACCTGTGCACCATTTGGCGGTGTCTTCTGAACAGGCACTTGAGACAATGCAATGTGATAGACTTCAGTCTAGAAGTGAACGGCAAAACTATAGGCGGAAAAATGGGTTGTGCTTTTATTGTGGTGATTCGGCTCATGTTATATCAGCATGCTCTGAACGCACAAAAAAGGTTGATAAGTCTGTTGCCATTAGTACGTTACAGTCTAAGTTCATTCTGTCTGTGACTCTGATTTGCTCATTATCATCCATTTCCGTCGATGCCTATGTAGATTCAGGCGCTGCCCTGAGTCTTATGGATTGGTCATTTGCCAAGCGATGTGGGTTTAGTCTTGAGCCTCTGGAAGTCCCTATTCCTTTGAAGGGAATTGACTCTACACCTTTAGCTATGAATAAACCTCAGTACTGGACAAAAGTGACCATGCGTATGACTCCCGTTCATCAGGAGGTGATTCGCTTCCTGGTGTTGTATAATTTACATGATGTTCTAGTACTTGGTCTGCCATGGTTACAAACTCATAATCCAGTCCTTGACTGGAAAACAATGTCTGTGTTAAGCTGGGGATGTCAGGGGGTTCATGATGATGCACCTCCGATTTCTATCGCTTCATCTACTCCTTCTGAGGTTCCTGTATTTTTGTCGGATTATCGGGATGTTTTTGAGGAGCCTAAGCTCAGTTCGCTTCCTCCTCACAGGGATTGCGATTGTGCTATAGATTTAATTGCTGGTAGTAAATTTCCTAAAGGTCGTTTGTTCAATCTGTCAGTGCCAGAGCATACTGCTATGCAGGATTATGTTAAGGAGTCCTTGGAAAAGGGACATATCTGTCCATCTTCGTCCCCTTTGGGAGCAGGTTTTTTTTTCGTTGCCAAGAAAGATGGGTCCTTGAGACCTTGTATAGATTATCGTCTTTTGAATAAGATTACCGTAAAATATCAGTATCCTTTGCCTTTGTTGACTGATTTGTTTGCTCACATTAAGGGGGCTAAATGGTTCACTAAGATTGATCTCCGGGGTGCGTATAATCTTATACGAATAAAGCAAGGTGATGAGTGGAAAACCGCATTTAATACGCCTGAGGGCCATTTTGAGTATTTGGTAATGCCTTTCGGACTTTCTAATGCTCCTTCAGTCTTCCAGTCCTTTATGCACGATATTTTCCGTGAATATCTGGATAAATTTATGATTGTGTATTTAGATGATATTTTGGTTTTTTCTGATGACTGGGAGTCTCATGTTCAGCAGGTCAGGAAGGTGTTTCAGGTCCTGCGGGCTAATTCCTTGTTTGTAAAGGGCTCAAAGTGTCTCTTTGGAGTCCAGAAGATTTCTTTCTTGGGGTATATTTTTTCCCCTTCTACTATTGAGATGGATCCCGTCAAGGTTCGGGCTATTTGTGACTGGACGCAGCCTGCATCTCTTAAGAGTTTGCAGAAGTTCTTGGGCTTTGCTAATTTCTATCGTCGTTTTATAACTAATTTTTCTAGTGTTGTTAAGCCTTTGACGGATTTGACTAAGAAGGGTGCTGATGTTGCTGATTGGTCTCCTGCGGCTGTGGAGGCCTTTCAGGAACTTAAACGCCGGTTTTCTTCTGCTCCTGTGTTGCGTCAGCCTGATGTTTCGCTTCCTTTCCAAGTTGAGGTTGATGCTTCCGAGATTGGAGCGGGGGCGGTTTTGTCACAGAGAAGCTCCGATTGCTCGGTGATGAAGCCATGTGCGTTCTTTTCTAGAAAATTTTCGCCCGCTGAGCGGAATTATGATGTGGGTAATCGGGAACTTTTGGCCATGAAGTGGGCATTTGAGGAGTGGCGTCATTGGCTGGAGGGTGCTAGACATCGTGTGGTGGTCTTGACTGATCACAAAAATCTGATTTACCTTGAGTCTGCCAGGCGTCTGAATCCTAGACAGGCTCGTTGGTCACTGTTTTTCTCTCGTTTCAATTTTGTGGTTTCATACCTGCCAGGTTCAAAGAATGTGAAGGCGGATGCTCTTTCTAGGAGTTTTGTGCCTGACTCCCCTGGAAATTCTGAGCCCACTGGTATCCTTAGGGATGGGGTGATTTTGTCGGCCGTCTTCCCAGACTTGCGACGTGCTTTGCAGGAGTTTCAGGCGGGTAAACCTGATCGTTGTCCGCCTGAGAGACTGTTTGTTCCGGATAGCTGGACCAGTAGAGTCATCTCTGAGGTCCATTCTTCTGCGTTGGCAGGTCATCCTGGAATATTTGGTACTAGAGACTTGGTGGCCAGGTCTTTTTGGTGGCCTTCCTTGTCTAGGGATGTGCGTTCTTTTGTGCAGTCTTGTGAGGTTTGTGCTCGGGCTAAGCCTTGCTGTTCTCGAGCCAGTGGATTGTTGTCACCTTTGCCTATCCCGAAGAGGCCTTGGACGCACATTTCCATGGACTTTATTTCGGATCTCCCTGTCTCTCAAAAAATGTCCGTCATCTGGGTTGTGTGTGACCGCTTTTCTAAAATGGTTCATCTTGTACCCTTGCCTAAGTTGCCTTCCTCCTCTGAGTTGGTCCCTCTGTTTTTCCAGAACGTGGTTCGTTTGCATGGGATTCCGGAGAACATCGTTTCTGACAGGGGATTCCAGTTTGTGTCTAGATTTTGGCGGACGTTCTGTGCTAAGATGGGCATTGATTTGTCCTTTTCGTCTGCATTCCACCCTCAGACGAATGGCCAGACGGAGCGAACTAATCAGACCTTGGAGGCTTATTTGAGGTGTTTTGTTTCTGCTGATCAGGATGACTGGGTTACCTTTTTGCCGCTGGCCGAGTTTGCCCTTAATAATTGGGCTAGTTCTGCTACCTTGGTTTCTCCTTTCTTTTGTAATTCGGGGTTTCATCCTCGTTTTTCCTCTGGTCAGGTGGAGCCTTCTGATTGTCCTGGAATGGACATGGTGGTGGATAGGTTGCATCAGATTTGGAGTCATGTGGTGGACAATTTGAAGTTGTCCCAGGAGAAGGCTCAGCAGTTTGCTAATCGCCGTCGCCGCGTGGGTCCTCGACTTCGTGTTGGGGACTTGGTGTGGTTGTCTTCTCGTTTTGTTCCTATGAAGGTCTCTTCTTCTAAGTTCAAGCCTCGGTTTATCGGTCCTTATAGGATCTTGGAAATTCTTAACCCTGTGTCGTTTCGTTTGGATCTCCCGGCATCGTTTGCTATTCATAATGTGTTCCATCGGTCGTTGTTGCAGAGGTATGAGGTACCTGTTGTCCCTTCGCCTGAGCCTCCTGCTCCGGTGCTGGTGGAGGGAGAATTGGAGTATGTTGTGGAGAAGATCTTGGATTCTCGTGTTTCCAGACGGAAACTCCAATATTTGGTCAAGTGGAAGGGTTATGGTCAGGAGGATAATTCTTGGGTGGTTGCCTCTGATGTTCATGCTGATGATTTGGTCCGCGCTTTTCATAGGGCTCATCCTGGTCGCCCTGGTGGTTCTCGTGAGGGTTCGGTGACCCCTCCTCAAGGGGGGGTACTGTTGTGAGTTCTGTTTTTGGGCTCCCTCTGGTGGTTACTGATGGTACTGGGTGATTTGTGTTCTGCTGTCTCTGGTGTCCACCTGTTCTATTAGGATTTGGGAGTTTCCTATTTAACCGGGCTTTCTTGTCATTTCCCCGCCGGCTATCAAGGTTATCAGAGTGTTTTGTTACCTCAGCTTCTGGCTTCAGTAATCTTCAGGACAAGCTAAGTTTTTGATTTTCTTGTTCCACGTTTTGATTTATTTTTGTCTTGTCCAGCTTGCATATAATTGTTTCTTTGCTGCTGGTTGCTCTAGCGGGCTGTAATTGCTCTTCATGTTCCATGAGTTGGAACATGAGTTCAAGAAATTACAGGATGGTTTTTTTGAAGGGTTTTTTGCTGACCGCGCAGTTTACTTTTGTATCCTCTGCTATCTAGTTTTAGCGGGCCTCATTTTGCTGAATCTGATTTCATACTGTGTATGTGCCTTCCTCTCATTTCACCGTCATTATATGTGGGGGGCTGCTATTTCTGTGGGGTATTTCTCTGGAGGCAAGAGAGGTCTGTGTTTCTTCTAATAGGGGAAGTTAGATCTTCGGCTGGTGCGAGACGTCTAGGATCAACGTAGGCACATTCCCCGGCTATTGTTATTTGTGTGTTCAGGTTTAGGGTCGCGGTCAGCTCAGGTTCCATCACCCTAGAGCTCGTTGGTGCTTGTCCTTTTGTGATTCCCTGCCATTGGAATCATGACAGTTAATAGCAGCGTTAACGGAGTGCATTACACCGCAGTCCGTTAACTCTGACATTAACCCTGTGTGACTGCTCAGCGCTGACTGCAGGGCAGTAAAGCAGCGGCCATTTCGCTGCCAGACTCTGGCTGTCGCTGATTGGTTGTGGCAATGGTCGTGGGCGTTTTGCCACGACCAATCAGCGACTTGGATTTCCATGACAGACAGAGGCCGCAACCAATGAATATCCGTGACCGACAGACAGACGTGACCCTTAGACAATTATATAGTAGACTAGTCTGCTCTGTATATGGGCTATATATATATCTACACTAGTCTGCTCTGTATATGGGCTACAGTTATGGCCAAAAGTATTGACACCCCTGCAATTCTGTCAGATAATACTCATTTTCAGCCTGAAAATGATTGCAAACACAAATTATTTGGTATTATTATCTTCATTTAATTTGTCTTAAATGAAAATACACAAAAAGAATTGTCCTAAAGCCAAATTGGATATAATTCCACACCAAACATAAAAAAGGGGGTGGACAAAAGTATTGGCACTGTTCAAAAAATCATGTGATGCTTCTCTAATTTGTGTAATTAACATCACCTGTAACTTACCTGTGGCACCTAACATGTGTTGGCAATAACTAAATCACACTTGCAGCCAGTTGACATGGATTAAACTTGACTCAACCTGTGCCCTTGTGTGTACCACATTGAGCATGGTGAAAAGAAACAAGACAAAAGAACTGTCTGAGGACTTGAGAAACCAAATTGTGAGGAAGCATGAGCAATCTCAAGTCTTCAAGTTCATCTCCAAATACCTGAATGTTCCTGTATCTACCGTGCGCAGTGTCATCAAGAAGTTTAAACCCATGGCACTGTGGCTAACCTCCCTAGATGTGGACGGAAAAGAAAAATTGACAAGAGATTTCAACGCAAGATTGTGCGGATGTTGGATAAAGAACCTTGACTAACATCCAAACAAGTTCAAGCTGCCATGAAGGCCGAGGGTACAACAGTGTCAACCCGTACTATCCGTTGGCATCTGAATGAAAAGGGACTGTATGGTAGAAGACCCAGGAAGACCCCACTTCTTACCCTGAGACATAAAAAAGCCAGGCTGGAGTTTGCCAAAACTTACCTGAAAAAGCCTAAAACATTTTGGAAGAATGTTCTCTGGTCAGATGAGACAGAAGTAGAGCTTTTTGGGCAAAGGCATCAACATAGAGTTTACAGGAGAAAAAAAGAGGCATTCAAAGAAAAGAACACGGTCCCTACAGTCAAACATGGCGGATGTTCCCTGATGTCTTGGGGTTGCTTTGCTGCCTCTGGCACTGGACTGCTTGACCGTGTGCATGGCATTATGAAGTCTGAAGACTACCAACAAATTTTGCAGCATAATGTAGGGCCCAGTGTAAGAAAGCTGGGTCTCCCTCAGAGGTCATGGGTCTTCCAGCAGGACAATGACCCAAAACACACTTCAAAAAGCACTAGAAAATGGTTTGAGAGAAAGCACTGGAGACTTCTAAGGTGGCCAGCAATGAGTCCAGACCTGAATCCCATAGAACACCTGTGGAGAGATCTAAAAATGGCAGTTTGGAGAAGGCACCCTTCAAATATCAGGGACCTGGAGCAGTTTCACAAAGAAGAATGGTCTAAAATTCCAGCAGAGCATTGTAAGAAACTCATTGATGGTTACCGGAAGTGGTTGGTCGCAGTTATTTTGGCTAAAGGTTGTGCAACCAAGTATTAGGCTGAGGGTGCCAATACTTTTGTCTGGCCCATTTTTGGAGTTTTGTGAGAACTGATCAATGTTTTGCTTTTTGCTTCATTCTCTTTTGTGTTTTTTCATTTAAGACAAATTAAATGAAGATAATAATACCAAATAATTTGTGTTTGCATTCATTTTCAGGAAGAAAATGAATATTATCTGACAGAATTGCAAGGGTGTCAATACTTTTGGCCATGACTGTATATAGCCCATACACAGAGCAGACTAGTGTGTATATATATCTCATATACCGAGCATATGTATATATGGGCTATATATATATATATATATATATATACACTAGTCTGCTCTGTATATGGGCTATATATATATATATATATATATATATATATATATATATATATATATATATATATATAATATTATTATTATTTATTATTATAGCGCCACTTATTCCATGGCGCTTTACATGTGAGGAGGGGTATACATAATAAACAAGTACAATAATCTTGAACAATACAAGTCACAACTGGTACAGATATATATATATATATAAAGACAAAAATAGGAACAGCATCAATACTACTGCAATTGTGGTGCAAAGCTTTCCACACCAGGGTTGCAATGACTTCAATATAGAATTAAAAAAGAAAACAGCACACAAAAAAAGAAAAAGTGGGCTTTTAATGCCTGGACGGCGTGGCAACGTTTAGGATATAGATCCTTTTTCAAGCAAAGATCATACAAATGAAGTGAACTTATATAGCAAATACACATATTCTTCATTAACAAAGTATTTATCAAAATTTACATTTTTTTAATCATAAGTACAAACATAATCAATGATGTGTTAAAGTGCATCCGTGCTTTTCTAATCAATACATAAAAATATGTTACCGATATAAAAATCACATAATGTGCAATATATGGCCACTCGTTTTTCTTCTGTAGCTGCTTTTTTCTTGCCATAATACAAATTCTAACAGTCTATTCAGTAGGACGATCAGCTGTGTATCCACCAGACTTCTGCTCAATACAACTGATGGTCCCAACGACATTTATAAGGCACAAAATCAAAATATTAAACCTGACAGGGCACACATGTGAAGTGAAAACCATTCCCGGTGACGATCTCTTGAGGCTCATCAAGAGAATGCCAAGAGTGTGCAAAGCAGTCATTAAAGCAAAAGGTGGCTACTTTGAAGAACCTAGAATATAAGACATAATTTCAGTTGTTTCACACTTTTTTGTTAAGTATATAATTCCACATGTGTTAATTCATAGTTTTGATGCCTTCAGTGTGAATTTACAATTTTCATAGTCATGAAAATACAGAATAATCTTTAAATGAGAAGGTGTGTCCAAACTTTTGGTCTGTACTGTATACACACACAAGTCCGCTCTGCATATGGGCTATATATATATATATATACACACTAGTCTGCTCTGCATATGGGCTATAGATATACAGGTCCTTCTCAAAAAATTAGCATATAGTTTTAAATTTCATTATTTACCATAATGTAATGATTACAATTAAACTTTCATATATTATAGATTCATTATCCACCAACTGAAATTTGTCAGGTCTTTTATTGTTTTAATACTGATGATTTTGGCATACAACTCCTGATAACCCAAAAAACCTGTCTCAATAAATTAGCATATCAAGAAAAGGTTCTCTAAACGACCTATTACCCTAATCTTCTGAATCAACTAATTAACTCTAAACAAATGCAAAAGATACCTGAGGCTTTTATAAACTCCCTGCCTGGTTCATTACTCAAAACCCCCATCATGGGTAAGACTAGCGACCTGACAGATGTCAAGAAGGCCATCATTGACACCCTCAAGCAAGAGGGTAAGACCCAGAAAGAAATTTCTCAACAAATAGGCTGTTCCCAGAGTGCTGTATCAAGGCACCTCAATGGTAAGTCTGTTGGAAGGAAACAATGTGGCAGAAAACGCTGTACAACGAGAAGAGGAGACCGGACCCTGAGGAAGATTGTGGAGAAGGACCGATTCCAGACCTTGGGGAACCTGAGGAAGCAGTGGACTGAGTCTGGTGTGGAAACATCCAGAGCCACCGTGCACAGGCGTGTGCAGGAAATGGGCTACAGGTGCCGCATTCCCCAGGTTTCCCAAGCCACTTTTGAGCTACAGAGAAGCAGCACTGGACTGTTGCTAAGTGGTCCCAAGTACTTTTTTCTGATGAAAGCAAATTTTGCATGTCATTCGGAAATCAAGGTGCCAGAGTCTGGAGGAAGACTGGGGAGAAGGAAATGCCAAAATGCCTGAAGTCCAGTGTCAAGTACCCACAGTCAGTGATGGTGTGGGGTGCCATGTCAGCTGCTGGTGTTGGTCCACTGTGTTTCATCAAGGGCAGGGTCAATGCAGCTAGCTATCAGGAGATTTTGGAGCACTTCATGCTTCCATCGGCTGAAATGCTTTATGGAGATGAAGATTTCATTTTTCAGCACGACCTGGCACCTGCTCACAGTGCCAAAACCACTGGTAAATGGTTTACTGACCATGGTATTACTGTGCTCAATTGGCCTGCCAACTCTCCTGACCTGAACCCCATAGAGAATCTGTGGGATATTGTGAAGAGAAAGTTGAGAGACGCAAGACCCAACACTCTGGATGAGCTTAAGGCCGCTATTGAAGCATCCTGGGCCTCCATAACATCTCAGCAGTGTCACAGGCTGATTGCCTCCATGCCACGCCGCATTGAAGCAGTCATTTCTGCCAAAGGATTCCCGACCAAGTATTGAGTGCATAACTGAACATTATTATTTGTTGGTTTTTTTGTTTGTTATTAAAAAACACTTTTATTTGATTGGATGGGTGAAATATGCTAATTTATTGAGACAGGTTTTTTGGGTTATCAGGAGTTGTATGCCAAAATCATCAGTATTAAAACAATAAAAGACCTGACAAATTTCAGTTGGTGGATAATGAATCTATAATATATGAAAGTTTAATTGTAATCATTACATTATGGTAAATAATGAAATTTATCACTATATGCTAATTTTTTGAGAAGGACCTGTACACACTAGTCTGCTCTGTATATGGGATCCGGTCCCTTGGCATTGTGCTACATTCCGCATGGGTAAGCTATTTGGCTACTAGATGCACTGCAATTCTCTTTCTCCTCTGTGGGGGTACTGGTCACTGTGACAGCCTAAGGGGGAACGCACTATGTTGATGACATCCAATACTTAGGTTAACACTGATTTTATATGAATAGTACTTGTATTTGGTGTCAGAAAGATTTATAGCCATTATGATTTGCAGTGGTTTATACTAGTACCATTGTGATGGTTTATATAATTTACTTTCATGCCTGGGACTTACTTGTCTCTAACTAGGGTCTCTTGTTTGTTCTATTGTTGTGTTATATTGTGATAAATTGTGTAATAGTATTTGTAATAAAATGTACACTTTTTTAAATTAATTCATGTGTATGGAACTCCAATTTTTTGTTTCTTAATGTGTATTGGGAGTATACACTTATTATCCGGTTACTCTATGGGTAAATACACAAAACCACATGGATATTATCTGTTACTATATGGGACCCATATTTTTTCTGTGAGTTTGAGTATATTGGTAACAAAGGGCAGCATGTTTCAAATCTCCAACCATTTCCTGTGCCCTGGTGGAAGAAATAGCAATTCTCTTAATGGCAAGTTGGCCTTCTCTCTGCTGAGATGACTCATTGGCCCTTGAGGAAGCAGCTCTTTTTCTCTTATCTGCAAGCCTCTCTTCCCTCTCCTCAGAAAGTTCATTGGCTCTTGAGGAAGCAGTTCTTGTTCTCTTGTCTGCAAGCCTCGCTTCCCTTTCCTGAGAAAGTTTATTGGCCATTGAGGAAGCAGCTGTTATTTTCATGTCTGCAAGCATCCCTTCCCTCTCCTCAGAAAGTTCACTGGCTCTTGAGAAAACAGCTCTTGTTTTCATGTCTGCAAGCCTCGCTTCCCTCTCCTCAGAAAGTTAATTGGCGCTTGAGGAAGCAGCTGTTGTTTTCATGTCTGCAAGCCTTGCTTCCCTCTCCTCAGAAAGTTCATTGGCTCTGGAGGAAGCAGCTCTTGTTTTCATGTCTGCAAGCCTCACTTCCCTCTCCTCAGAAAGTTCATTGGCTCTTGAGGAAGCAGCTCTTCTTTTCATGTCTGCAAGCCTCGGTTCCCTCTCCTCAGAAAGTTAATTGGCCCTTCGGGAAGCAGCTCTTGTTCTCTTGTCTGCAAGTCTCGCTTCCCTCTGCTCAGAAAGTTCATTGACCCTTCAGGAAGCAGCAGGGACCCGTCGAAGCACACTTTGTGCGAAACGGCCGTCATACACCTCCTCTCCCCACAGCATCCTGTACGCCTGATGTATTACATGGACATGTAACAACTTCTTCATGTCGGTCCAATAGAAACAGCACGATTTCACAAGCATAGAAGGGTGAGTGCCGCATTTCTTTCTACTACTTGTTCATTAGACTATATGCTATTAATGCTGAGCACCTCAAACCCAGGGATTTCGTGCAGGCTGTTAAATTGGATTCACGTGCATCCAAGTCCTGATCGTGTACTCCTCTGGTGCCGTTCATTCCACATACCTTTTCTCTTTTGGTCTGCAAATATATATATATACTGTATATACACGCACACATGAGTCTGCTCTGTATATCGGCTATATATACACACACTTGTCAGCTCTGTATATGGGCTATATCTACTATATAATTGCCAAAGGGTCACTTCCGACACAGGCAGACCTACAAGCCCAGGGAGGAAAGACTGTGCCAACACTGTGATCAGGAGGCCATAGAGGACGAAACCCACTTCCTGCTACACTGCTCCAAATACTCAGCAGTGAGGGACACTCACTTCAGGAGACTCTCACATCTCTTCCCGGACTTCATCACCATGAAGGAGGAAGAGAAAACATATATCCTGCTGGGAGAAGAAGAGAGCAGTGGAGATAGCAGTGCGGTATGTGAGCGAATGTCATAGACTACGAGAAAGAGAACTATGATGCCATGGACTATAGCCCCCACAATGGATCTGCCCCATCCACCTCCCCTATGCCATGGACTATAGCCCCCACCCTGGTTCTGCCCCCATCCACCTACCCTACAGCTCCTACCCAACATCCCCACAGTCCCTATCCCTATTGCCTTTATACACTTGCTTTGGCAAAACTGATGCGTATTTGGTCCTGCCAATAAAGCTTCTTTGAATCTATAGCCCATATACAGAGCAGTCTAGTGTGTGTGTGTATACAGCATATATATATATATATATATATATATCATATACAGAGCAGACTAGAGTGTGTGTGCGTATATATATATATATATAGCTCATATACAGAGCGGACTAGTGTGTGTATATATTTATACACTTTCTTTGGCAAAACTGATGTATATTTGGTCCTGCCAATAAAGCTTCTTTGAATCTTGAATCTATACACACACACACACACACACACTAGTCTGCACTGTATATGGGCTACATATATACTCTAGTCTGCTCTGTATCTGGGCTATATATACACACTAGTCTGCTCTGTATATGGGCTATATATACACACTAGTCTGCTCTGTATATGGGATATATATATATACACACACACACACTAGTCTGCTCTGTATATGGGCTAGATATATATATACACTAGTCTGCTCTGTGTATGGGCTATATATATACACTTGTCTGCTCTGTGTATGGGTTATATATATACACTAGTCTGCTCTGTATATGGGCTATATATATATACACTAGCCTGTTCTGTGTATGGGCTATATATATATACACACTAGTCTGCTCTGTGCATGGGCTATATATATACACTAGTCTGCTCTGTATATGGGTTATATATACACACTAGTCTGCTCTGTATATGGGCTATATATATATACACTAGTCTGTTCTGTGTATGGGCTATATATATATACACACTAGTCTGCTCTGTGCATGGGCTATATATATACACTAGTCTGCTCTGTATATGGGCTATATACACACACTAGTCTGCTCTGTATATGGGCTAGATATATATATATACACTAGTCTGCTCTGTGTATGGGCTATATATATACACTTGTCTGCTCTGTGTATGGGTTATATATATACACTAGTCTGCTCTGTATATGGGCTATATATATATATATATACACTAGTCTGTTCTGTGTATGGGCTATATATATACACACTAGTCTGCTCTGTGCATGGGCTATATATATATACACTAGTCTGCTCTGTATATGGGTTATATATACACACTAGTCTGCTCTGTTTACACTAGTCTGCTCTGTATATGGGTTATATATATATATATATATATATATATATATATATATATATATATATATATATATATATATATACACACTATAGCCAAAAAATATCAAATAAGAAGAAACTGTAACCAAAATCCCCACCATGCTCAACCCCAAGTGGGGGAGCCACCTAGGGAGATATTTAATAATTATCAGAACGGACACTCCTCAAATTAGCAACAAACAGAGAACAATGCAGTTGAAGTCCATAAATATATATTTATTGTTTATAAACAATGGCAACCATAGCCAAAAAACATACAAAAGTCATAATTCCAATAGACATTACATATGAATAAAAAAGGGAGGGTGAATAGTAGCAAAAGATGGAAAACGACACAGTGTGGGTAATCCTGATACCAAATTTAGTACATATAAGGTGCATAGTGCAGCAAAGTAAATGGGAAAAAGGACCAAATATGTAAGGCTCCCCTACAAGTCTATACAGCTGGCTCTATGTAAATCTCACTAGCCCTGCGCACAGGCCAGATGCCCACTAAATCCGGTCAATAATCCGAAGCCAGAACAAAAATCGGGGAAACCGCTATGAATCCGCCCATATTGATCCTTACCCAAATGATGGTGACCAGGATACCCCACACGGTGGCCCCAACGCGCGTTTCGCGTCAGCCACCTGACGAAGCTGACGCGAATGGCTATGGTTGCCATTGTTTATAAACAACTGGGCAATATACTACGTGGCTGGGCAATATACTACGTGGCTCGGCAATATACTACGTCGCTGGGCAATATACTACATGGCTGGGCAATATACTACGTGGCTGGGCAATATACTACATCGCTGGGCAATATACGTGGCTGGGCAATATACTACGTGGCTGGGCAATATACTACGTGGCTGGGCAATATACTACGTCGCTGGGCAATATACTACGTGGACATCCATATTCTAGAATACCGGATGCGTTAGAATCGGGCCGCCATCTAGTATATATATATATGTACACTAGTCTGCTCGGTATATGAGATATATATACACACTAGTCTGCTCTGTGTATGGGCTATATACAGTCATGGCCAAAAGTATTGAAACCCCTGCAATTCTGTAAGATAATACTAATTTTTTTCCTGAAAATGAATGCAAACACAAATTATTTGGTATTATTATCTTCATTTAATTTGTCTTAAATGAAAAAACACAAAAGAGAATGAAGCAAAAAGCAAAACATTGATCATTTCACACAAAACTCCAAAAATGGGCCAGACAAAAGTATTGGCACCCTCAGCCTAATACTTGGTTGCACAACCTTTAGCCAAAATAAGTGCGACCAACCACTTCCGGTAACCATCAATGAGTTTCTTACAATGCTCTGCTGGAATTTTAGACCATTCTTCTTTGTGAAACTGCTCCAGGTCCCTGATATTTGAAGGCCTTCTCCAAACTGCCATTTTTAGATCTCTCCACAGGTGTTCTATGGGATTCAGGTGTGGACTCATTGCTGGCCACCTTAGAAGTCTCCAGTGCTTTCTCTCAAACCATTTTCTAGTGCTTTTTGAAGTGTGTTTTGGGTCATTGTCCTGCTGGAAGACCCATGACCTCTGAGGGAGACCCAGCTTTCTTACACTGGGCCCTACATTATGCTGCAAAATTTGTTGGTAGTCTTCAGACTTCATAATGCCATGCACACGGTCAAGCAGTCCAGTGCCAGAGGCAGCAAAGCAACCCCAAAACACCAGGGAACCTCCGCCATGTTTGACTGTAGGGACCGTGTTCTTTTCTTTGAATGCCTCTTTTTTTCTCCTGTAAACTCTATGTTGATGCCATTGCCTTAAAAGCTCTACTTTTGTCTCATCTGTCCAGAGAACATTCTTCCAAAACGTTTTAGGCTTTTTCAGGTAAGTTTTGGCAAACTCCAGCCTGGCTTTTTTATGTCTCGGGGTACGAAGTGGGGTCTTCCTGGGTCTTCTACCATACAGTCCCTTTTCATTCAGATGCCGATGGATAGTACGGGTTGACACTGTTATACCCTCGGACTGCAGGGCAGCTTGAACTTGTTTGGATGTTAGTCGAGGTTCTTTATCCAACATTCGCACAATCTTGCGTTGAAATCTCTTGTCAATTTTTCTTTTCCGACCACATCTAGGGAGGTTAGCCACACTGCTATGGGCTTTAAACTTCTTGATGACACTGCGCACGGTAGACACAGGAACATTCAGGTCTTTGGAGATGGACTTGTAGCCTTGAGATTGCTCATGCTTCCTCACAATTTGGTTTCTCAAGTCCTCAGACAGTTCTTTGGTCTTCTTTCTTTTCTCCATGCTCAATGTGGTCCACACAAGGACACAGGACAGAGGTTGAGACAACTTTAATCCATGTCAACTGGCTGCCAGTGTGATTTAGTTATTGCCAACACCTGTTAGGTGCCACAGGTAAGTTACAGATGCTGTTAATTACACAAATTAGAGAAGCATCACATGATTTTTCGTACAGTGCCAATACTTTTGTCCACCCCTTTTTATGTTTGGTGTGGAATTATATCCAATTTGGCTTTAGGACAATTCTTTTTGTGTTTTTTCATTTAAGACAAATTAAATGAAGATAATAATAACAAAGAATTTGTGATTGCAATCATTTTCAGGAAGAAACTGAGTACTATCTGACAGAATTGCAGGGGTGTCAATACTTTTGGCCATGATTGTATATATATACACTCTAGTCTGCTCTGGGCTATATATACACTAGTCTGCTCTGTATATGGGCTATATATACACACACTAGTCTGCTCTGTGTATGGGCTATATATATATATATATATATATATACACACACTAGTCTGCTCTGTATATTGGCTATATATATATATACACACTAGTCCGCTCTGTATATGGGCTACATATATACACACTAGTCTGCTCTGTATATGGGCTATATATATACACTAGTCTGCTCTGTATATGGGCTATATATATACACACCAGTCTGCTCTGTATATGGGCTATATATATATATATACACTAGTCTGCTCTGTATATGGGCTATATATATATATACACTAGTCAGCTCTGTATATTGGCTATATATATATATATATACACACACTAGTCTGCTCGGTGTATGGGCTATAAATATATATATACACTAGCCTGCTCTGTATATGGGCTATATATATACACACTAGTCTGCTCTGAGTATGGGCTATATATATATATACTAGCTATTGAACCCGTTCTACGCCCGGGTGGCGAGCATTTATATTGGTATAAGGTCACCATCCTGGTATGTGCTGCTCCACCCTGCGTCCCCATCCTGTCATGTGCTGCACCCATCCTGCGCCCCCATTCTGACATGTGCTGCTCCATCCTGCGCCCCCATTCTGTCATGTGCTGTTCCCATCCTGCGCCCCCGTTCTGTCATGTGCTGCTCCCATCCTGCGCCTCCATTCTGTCATTTGCTGCTCCCATCCTGCGCCCCCGTTCTGTCATGTGCTGCTCCCATCCTGCACCTCCATTCTGTCATGTGCTGTTCCCATCCTGCGCCCCCGTTCTGTCATGTGCTGCTCCCATCCTGCGCCTCCATTCTGTCATTTGCTGCTCCCATCCTGCGCCCCCATCCTGTCATGTGCTGCTCCCATCCTGTCATGTGCTGCTCCCATCCTGCTCCCCCGTTCTGTCATGTGCTGCTCCCATACTGCGCCCCCGTTCTGTCATGTGCTGCTTCCATCCTGCACCCCCGTTCTGTCATGTGCTGCTTCCATCCTGCACCCCCGTTCTGTCATGAGCTGCTGCCATCCTGCACCCCCGTTCTGTCATGTGCTGCCCTATTCTGTTATGTGCTGCTCCCATCCTGCGCCCCCGTTCTGTCATGTGCTGCTCCCATCCTGCGCCACCGTTCTTTAATTTGCTGCTCCCATCCATATGCCCCATACGCTGCTCCATAAGATGCTCCATAGTATATGCCCCGTATCAGGTGGCGTAAGTGCCACAGCCTCATGCCACAGCAATTTGTTACTTGCGTCACCTGATTCCTTTCCGCCGCCATTTTCTTGGTCCTCCTGCTGGTGGAATCGGCGCCTGCACAGTCCGCGCTTTCCGGCGCCATTTTCTTGAAGACACTGCAGTCTTCAAGAAAATGGTGCCGGAAAGCGCTGACTGAGCAGGCGCCGATTCCGGCAGCAGGACCAAGAAAATGGTGGCGGAAAGGAATCAGGTGGCGTAAGTAACAAATTGCTGTGGCATGAAGTGCCACAGCTTCATGCCACAGCAATTTGTTACTTACGCCATTCCTTTCCGCCCATTTTCTTGGTCCTCCTTGAAGACACACCTGCAGTGCACAGTGTCTTCAAGAAAATGGCGCCAGAAAGCGCGGACTGCGCAGGCGCCGATTCCGGCAGCAGGAGGACGAAGAAAATGGGCGGAAAGGAATGGCGCAAGTAACAAATTGCTGTGGCATGCAGTGCCACAGCATAATCAGGGTGCAAATATGTGCACGGTGTCCCCCTGCTCCCGACCCCCTGCTCCCGGCAGTCCGCACTGAACGTATACCGCGATCTCCACCGGAGAGTCAGGGACCACCAGGAGGGTAAGTATATTCACCTTTCCCCGTTCCAGCGCTGCGTGCGGCTCCGTCTCCCGGCTCCTCTGCTATGACAGTTCAGAGGGCGCGATGACGCACTTAATGCGCGCCGGCGCCGCCCTCTGACTTACCAGTCACAGGCAGAGGAGCCGGAGTGTGTCTTCAAGAAAATGGCGCCAGAAAGCGCGGACTGCGCAGGCGCCGATTCCTGCTGCCGGAATCGGCGCCTGCGCAGTCCGCGCTTTCCGGCGCCATTTTCTTGAAGACACATCTACAGTGGAGCCGGACGATAGGTGAGTATGGTATATTTTTTTTTTATATGGCAGCAGCATACGGGGGCATACACACTGGAGCGTCTTATGGGGGGCATATAATACAATGGTGGCGCAGGATGGGAGCAGCACATGACAGAACGGGCGCAGGATGGCAGCAGCACATGACAGCACGGGCGCAGGATGGCAGCAGCACATGACAGAACGGGCACAGGATGGCAGCAGCACATGACAGAACGGGCGCAGGATGGCAGCAGCACATGACAGAACGGGCGCAGGATGGCAGCAGCACATGACAGAACGGGCGCAGGATGGCAGCAGCACATGAAAGAACGGGGGCAGAATGGCAGCAGCACATGACAGAACGGGCGCTGGATGGCAGCAGCACATGACAGAACGGGCGCAGAATGGCAGCAGCACATGACAGAACGGGCGCAGGATGGCAGCAGCACATGACAGAACGGGCGCAGGATGGGAGCAGCACATGACAGAACGGGCGCAGGATGGGAGCAGCACATGACAGAACGGGCGCAGGATGTCAGCAGCACATGACAGAACCGGCGCAGGATGGGTGCAGCACATGACAGAACGGGCGCAGGATGGCAGCAGCACATGACAGAACGGGCGCAGGATGGCAGCAGCACATGACAGAACGGGCGCAGAATGGCAGCAGCACATGACAGAACGGGCGCAGGATGGCAGCAGCACATGACAGAACGGGCGCAGGATGGGAGCAGCACATGACAGAACGGGCGCAGGATGGGTGCAGCACATGACAGAACGGGCGCAGGATGTCAGCAGCACATGACAGAACGGGCGCAGGATGGGTGCAGCATATGACAGAACGGGCGCAGGATGGCAGCAGCACATGACAGAACGGGCGCAGGATGGGAGCAGCACATGAAAGAACGGGGGCAGAATGGCAGCAGCACATGACAGAACGGGCGCAGGATGGCAGCAGCACATGACAGAACGGGCGCAGGATGGCAGCAGCACATGACAGAACGGGCGCAGGATGGGAGCAGCACATGACAGAACGGGCGCAGGATGGGAGCAGCACATGACAGAACGGGCGCAGGATGGGAGCAGCACATGACAGAACGGGCGCAGGATGGCAGCAGCACATGAAAGAACGGGGGCAGAATGGCAGCAGCACATGACAGAACGGGCGCAGGATGGCAGCAGCACATGACAGAACGGGCGCAGAATGGCAGCAGCACATGACAGAACGGGCGCAGGATGGCAGCAGCACATGACAGAACGGGCGCAGGATGGGAGCAGCACATGACAGAACGGGCGCAGGATGTCAGCAGCACATGACACAACGGGCGCAGGATGGGAGCAGCACATGACAGAACAGGGGAGCAGGATGTGAGCAGCACATGACAGAACGGGCGCAGGATGGCAGCAGCACATGACAGAACGGGCGCAGGATGGGAGCAGCACATGACAGAACGGGCGCAGGATGGGAGCAGCACATGACAGAACAGGGGAGCAGGATGGGAGCAGGATGGGAGCAGCACAGGACAGAACGGGGGTGCAGGATGGGAGCAGCACATGACAGAACGGGGGCGCAGGATGGGAGCAGCACATGACAGGATGGGGTCGCAGGATGGGAGCAGCACATACCAGGATGGAGACCATATACCAATATAAATGCTCGCCACCCGGGCGTAGAACGGGTTCAATAGCTAGTATATATATATATATATATATATATATATATATATATACATACACTAGTCTGCTCGGTGTATGGGCTATATATATATATATATGCATACACTAGTCTGCTCGGTGTATGGGCTATATATATATACACACACTAGTCTGCTCGGTATATGGGCTATATATATATACACACACTAGTCTGCTCGGTATATGGGCTATATACAGTTAGGGCCAGAAATATTTGGACAGTGACACAAGTTTTGTTATTTTAGCTGTTTACAAAAACATGTTCAGAAATACAATTATATATATAATATGGGCTGAAAGTGCACACTCCCAGCTGCAATATGATAGTTTCTACATCCAAATTGGAGAAAGGGTTTAGGAATCATAGCTCTGTAATGCATAGCGTCCTCTTTTTCAAGGGACCAAAAGTAATTGGACAATGGACTCTAAGGGCTGCAATTAACTCTGAAGGCGTCTCCCTCGTTAACCTGTAATCAATGAAGTAGTTAAAAGGTCAGGGGTGGATTCCAGGTGTGTGGTTTTGCATTTGGAAGCTGTTGCTGTGAGCAGACAACATGCGGTCAAAGGAACTCTCAATTGAGGTGAAGCAGAACATCCTGAGGCTGAAAAAAAAGAAAAAATCCATCAGAGAGATAGCAGACATGCTTGGAGTAGCAAAATCAACAGTTGGGTACATTCTGAGAAAAAAGGAATTGACTGGTGAGCTTGGGAACTCAAAAAGGCCTGGGCGTCCACGGATGACAACAGTGGTGGATGATCGCCGCATACTTAATTTGGTGAAGAAGAACCCGTTCACAACATCAACTGAAGTCCAGAACACTCTCAGTGAAGTAGGTGTATCTGTCTCTAAGTCAACAGTAAAGAGAAGACTTCATGACAGTAAATACAAAGGGTTCACATCTAGATGCAAACCATTCATCAATACCAAAAATAGACAGGCCAGAGTTAAATTTGCAGAAAAACACCTCAAGAAGCCAGCTCCGTTCTGGAAAAGTATTCTATGGACAGATGAGACAAAGATCAACCTGTACCAGAATGATGGGAAGAAAAAAGTTTGGAGAAGAAAGGGAACGGCACATGATCCAAGGCACACCACATCCTCTGTAAAACATGGTGGAGGCAACGTGATGGCATGGGCATGCATGGCTTTCAATGGCACTGGGTCACTTGTGTTTATTGATGACATAAGAGCAGACAAGAGTAGCCGGATGAATTCTGAAGTGTACCGGGATATACTTTCAGCCCAGATTCAGCCAAATGCTGCAAAGTTGATTGGACGGCGCTTCATAGTACAGATGGACAATGACCCCAAGCATACAGCCAAAGCTACCCAGGAGTTCATGAGTGCCAAAAAGTGGAACATTCTGCAATGGCCAAGTCAATCTCCAGATCTAAACCCAATTGAGCATGCATTTCACTTGCTCAAATCCAGACTTAAGACGGAAAGACCCACAAACAAGCAAGACCTGAAGGCTGCGGCTGTAAAGGCCTGGCAAAGCATTAAGAAGGAGGAAACCCAGCGTTTGGTGATGTCCATGGGTTCCAGACTTAAGGCAGTGATTGCCTCCAAAGGATTTGCAACAAAATATTGAAAATCAAAATATTTTGTTTGGGTTATGTTTATTTGTCCAATTACTTTTGACCTCCTAAAATGTGGAGTATTTGTAAAGAAATGTGTACAATTCCTACATTTTCTATCAGATATTTTTGTTCAACCCTTCAAATTAAACGTTACAATCTGCACTTGAATTCTGTTGTAGAGGTTTCATTTCAAATCCAATGTGGTGGCATGCAGAGCCCAACTCGCGAAAATTGTGTCACTGTCCAAATATTTCTGGCCCTAACTGTATATATATATACACTAGTCTGCTCGGTGTATATGCTATATATATATATATGGGCTATATATATGGGCTATATATATATATATACATACACTAGTCTGTTCTGTGTATATGCTATATATATATATACACTAGTCTGCTCGGTGTATGGGCTATATATATATATACACTAGTCTGCTCGGTGTATGGTCTATATATATATATATATACACTAGTCTGCTCGGTGTATGGGCTATATATATATATATATACACTAGTCTGCTCGGTGTATGGGCTATATATATATATACACTAGTCTGCTCGGTGTATGGGCTATATATATATAGATTCAAGATTCAAAGAAGCTTTATTGGCAGGACCAAATACACATCAGTTTTGCCAAAGCAAGTGTATAGAGGCAATAGGGATAGGGACTGAGGGGATGTTGGGTAGGAGCTGTGGGGGGAGGTGGATGGGGCAGATCCAGGGTGGGGGCTATAGTCCATGGCATAGGGGAGATGGATGGGGCAGGTCCATTGTGGGGGCTATAGTCCATGGCATAGGGGAGGTGGATGGGGCAGGTCCAGGTTGGGGGCTATAGTCCATGGCATCATAGTTCTCTTTCTCGTAGTCTATGACATTCGCTCACATACCGCGCTGCTATCTCCACCGCTCTCTCTTCTTCTCCCAGCAAGATATAGGTTTTCTCTTCCTCTTTCATGGTGATGAAGTCTGGGAAGAGATGTGAGAGTCTCCTGAAGTGAGTGTCCCTCACTGCTGAGTATTTGGAGCAGTGTAGCAGGAAGTGGGTTTCGTCCTCTGTGGCCTCCTGATCACAGTGTTGGCACAGTCTTTCCTCCCTGGGCTTGTAGCTCTGCCTGTGTCGGCCACATTCGATGGCCAGACTGTGGGCACTGAGTCTATATCGGCTCAGGATCTATATATATATACACTAGTCTGCTCGGTGTATGGTCTATATACATATATACATACACTAGTCTGCTTGGTGTATGGGCTATATATATATATATATATATATATATATACACACTAGTCTGCTCTGTATATGGGCTATAGATATATATATATATATATATATATATACACACTAGTCTGCTCGGTGTATGGGCTATATATATATATACACTAGTCTGCTCGGTGTATATGCTATATATATATATACATACATACACTAGTATGCTCGGTGTATGGGCTATATATATATATATATACACTAGTCTGCTCGGTGTATATGCTATATATATATACATACACTAGTCTGCTCGGTGTATATGCTATATATATATACACACACTAGTCTGCTCGGTGTATGGGCTATATATATATATACACTAGTCTGCTCGGTGTATATGATATATATATATATATACACATATATATATACATACACTAGTCTGCTCGGTGTATGGGCTATATATATATATACACACACTAGTCTGCTCGGTGTATGGGCTATAGATATATATATATACACTAGTCTGCTCGGTGTATGGGCTATATATATATATACATACACTAGTCTGTTCTGTGTATATGCTATATATATATATACACTAGTCTGCTCGGTGTATGGGCTATAGATATATATATATATACACTAGTCTGCTCGGTGTATGGGCTATATATATATATATACACACACTAGTCTGCTCGGTGTATGGGCTATATATATATATACACTAGTCTGCTCGGTGTATATGATATATATATATACACATATATATATACATACACTAGTCTGCTCGGTGTATGGGCTATATATATATATACACACACTAGTCTGCTCGGTGTATGGGCTATAGATATATATATATATATATACACTAGTCTGCTCGGTGTATGGGCTATATATATATATACATACACTAGTCTGTTCTGTGTATATGCTATATATATATACACTAGTCTGCTCGGTGTATGGGCTATAGATATATATATATATATACACTAGTCTGCTCGGTGTATGGGCTATATATATATATACTAGTCTGCTCGGTGTATATGATATATATATATATATATACACATATATATACATACACTAGTCTGCTCGGTGTATGGGCTATATATATATACACTAGTCTGCTCGGTGTATGGGCTATATATATATATATACATACACTAGTCTGTTCTGTGTATATGCTATATATATATATACACTAGTCTGCTCGGTGTATGGGCTATAGATAGATATATATATATATACTAGATTGTGGCCCGATTCTAACGCATCGGGTATTCTAGAATATGCATGTCCCCTTAGTATATGGACAATGATGATTCCAGAATTCGCGGCAGACTGTGCCCGTCGCTGATTGGTCGAGGCAACCTTTATGACATCATCGTCGCCATGGCAACCATTATGACATCTACGTCGATACTGTGCCCGTCGCTGAATCAGTGACGCGGGATATCTACGTCCTTTATGACATCGTCAAGTGTCAGGAGGACTGATCAATATAGAAGTGTCAGGAGGACTGATCAATATAGAAGTGTCAGGAGGACTGATCAATATAGAAGTGTCAGGAGGACTGATCAATATTGAAGTGTCAGGAGGACTGATCAATATAGAAGTGTCAGGAGGACTGATCAATATAGAAGTGTCAGGAGGACTGATCAATATAGAAGTGTCAGGAGGACTGATCAATATAAAAGTGTCAGGAGGACTGATCAATATAGAAGTGTCAGGAGGACTGATCAATATAGAATGTCAGGAGGACTGATCAATATAGAAGTGTCAGGAGGACTGATCAATATAGAAGTGTCAGGAGGACAGATCAATATAGAAGTGTCAGGAGGACAGATCAATATAGAAGTGTCAGGAGGACAGATCAATATAGAAGTGTCAGGAGTACTGATCAATATAGAAGTGTCAGGAGGACTGATCAATATAGAAGTGTCAGGAGGACTGATCAATATAGAAGTGTCAGGAGTACTGATCAATATAGAGGTATCAGGAGGACTGATCAATATAGAAGTGTCAGGAGGACTGATCAATATAGAAGTATCAGGAGGACTGATCAATATAGAAGTGTCAGGAGGACTGATCAATATAGAGGTGTCAAGAGGACTGATCAATATAGAAGTGTCAGAAGGACTGATCAATATAGAATGTCAGGAGGACTGATCAATATAAAAGTGTCAGGAGGGCTGATCAATATAGAAGTGTCAGGAGGACTGATCAATATAGAAGTGTCAGGAAGATTTATCAATATAGAGGTGTCAGGAGGACTGATCAATATAGAAGTGTCAGGAGGACTAATCAATATAGAAGTGTCAGGAGGACTGATCAATATAGAAGTGTCAGGAGGAATGATCAATATAGAAGTGTCAGGAGGACTGATCAATATAGAAGAGTCAGGAGGACTGATCAATATAGAAGTGTCAGGAGCAATGATCAATATAGAAGTGTCAGGAGGACTGATCAATATAGAAGTGTCAGGAGGACTGATCAATATAGAAGTGTCAGGAGGACTGATCAATATAGAAGTGTCAGGAGGACTGATCAATATAGAAGTGTCAGGAGGACTGATCAATATAGAAGTGTCAGGAGAACTGATCAATATAGAAGTGTCAGGAGGACTGATCAATATAAAAGTGTCAGGAGGACTGATCAATATACAGGTATCAGGAGGACTGATCAATATTGAAGTGTCAGGAGGACTGATCAATATAGAAGTGTCAGGAGGACTGATCAATATAGAAGTGTCAGGAGGACTGATCAATATAGAATGTCAGGAGGACTGATCAATATAGAAGTGTCAGGAGGACTGATCAATATAGAAGTGTCAGGAGGACAGATCAATATAGAAGTGTCAGGAGGACAGATCAATATAGAAGTGTCAGGAGGACTGATCAATATAGAAGTGTCAGGAGTACTGATCAATATAGAAGTGTCAGGAGGACTGATCAATATAGAAGTGTCAGGAGGACTGATCAATATAGAAGTGTCAGGAGTACTGATCAATATAGAGGTATCAGGAGGACTGATCAATATAGAAGTGTCAGGAGGACTGATCAATATAGAAGTATCAGGAGGACTGATCAATATAGAAGTGTCAGGAGGACTGATCAATATAGAGGTGTCAAGAGGACTGATCAATATAGAAGTGTCAGAAGGACTGATCAATATAGAATGTCAGGAGGACTGATCAATATAGAAGTGTCAGGAGGGCTGATCAATATAGAAGTGTCAGGAGGACTGATCAATATAGAAGTGTCAGGAGGATTTATCAATATAGAGGTGTCAGGAGGACTGATCAATATAGAAGTGTCAGGAGGACTGATCAATATAGAAGTGTCAGGAGGACTGATCAATATAGAAGTGTCAGGAGGAATGATCAATATAGAAGTGTCAGGAGGACTGATCAATATAGAAGAGTCAGGAGGACTGATCAATATAGAAGTGTCAGGAGGAATGATCAATATAGAAGTGTCAGGAGGACTGATCAATATAGAAGTGTCAGGAGGACTGATCAATATAGAAGTGTCAGGAGGACTGATCAATATAGAAGTGTCAGGAGGACTGATCAATATAGAAGTGTCAGGAGAACTGATCAATATAGAAGTGTCAGGAGGACTGATCAATATAAAAGTGTCAGGAGGACTGATCAATATACAGGTATCAGGAGGACTGATCAATATTGAAGTGTCAGGAGGACTGATCAATATAGAAGTGTCAGGAGGACTGATCAATACAGAAGTGTCAGGAGGACTGATCAATACAGAAGTGTCAGGAGGACTGATCAATATAGAAGTGTCAATCAGACTGGCGGCCTCGACCAATCAGAGACGCGGGATTTCTACGTCGATGCTGTGCCGGTCTCACTGATCAATATAGAAGTGTCAGGAGGATTTATCAATATAGAGGTGTCAGGAGGAATGATCAATATAGAAGTGTCAGGAGGACTGATCAATATAAAAGTGTCAGGAGGACTGATCAATATAGAAGTGTCAGGAGGACTGATCAATATAGAAGTGTCAGGATGACTGATCAATATACAGGTGTCAGGAGGAATGATCAATATAGAAGTGTCAGGAGGACTGATCAATATAGAAGTGTCAGGAGGACTGATCAATATAAAAGTGTCAGGAGGACTGATCAATATACAGGTGTCAGGAGGACTGATCAATATAGAATGTCAGGAGGACTGATCAATATAGAAGTGTCAGGAGGACTGATCAATATAGAAGTGTCAGGAGGACTGATCAATATAGAAGTGTCAGGAGGACTGATCAATATAGAATGTCAGGAGGACTGATCAATATAGAAGTGTCAGGAGGACTGATCAATATAGAAGTGTCAGGAGGACTGATCAATATAGAAGTGTCAGGAGGACTGATCAATATAGAAGTGTCAGGAGGACTGATCAATATAGAAGTGTCAGGAGGACTGATCAATATAGAAGTGTCAGGAGGACTGATCAATATAGAAGTATCAGGAGGACTGATCAATATAGAAGTGTCAGGAGGACAGATCAATATAGAGGTATCAGGAGGACTGATCAATATAGAAGTGTCAGGAGGACTGATCAATATAGAAGTATCAGGAGGACTGATCAATATAGAAGTGTCAGGAGGACTGATCAATATAGAAGTGTCAGGAGTACTGATCAATATAGAAGTGTCAGGAGGACTGATCAATATAGAAGTGTCAGGAGGACTGATCAATATAGAAGTGTCAGGAGGACTGATCAATATAGAAGTGTCAGGAGGATTTATCAATATAGAAGTGTCAGGAGGATTTATCAATATAGAGGTGTCAGAAGGACTGATCAATATAGAATGTCAGGAGGACTGATCAATTTAGAGGTGTCAGGAGGGCTGATCAATATAGAAGTGTCAGGAGGAATGATCAATATAGAAGTGTCAGGAGGACTGATCAATATAGAAGAGTCAGGAGGACTGATCAATATAGAAGTGTCAGGAGGACTGATCAATATAGAAGTGTCAGGAGGACTGATCAATATAGAAGTGTCAGGAGGATTTATCAATATAGAGGTGTCAGGAGGAATGATCAATATAGAAGTGTCAGGAGGACTGATCAATATAGAAGAGTCAGGAGGACTGATCAATTTAGAGGTGTCAGGAGGAATGATCAATATAGAAGTGTCAGGAGGACTGATCAATATAGAAGTGTCAGGAGGACTGATCAATACAGAAGTGTCAGGAGGACTGATCAATATAGAAGTGTCAATCAGACTGGCGGCCTCGACCAATCAGAGACGCGGGATTTCTACGTCGATGCTGTGCCGGTCTCACTGATCAATATAGAAGTGTCAGGAGGATTTATCAATATAGAGGTGTCAGGAGGACTGATCAATATAGAAGTGTCAGGAGGACTGATCAATATAGAAGTGTCAGGAGGACTGATCAATATAGAATGTCAGGAGGACTGATCAATATAGAAGTGTCAGGAGGACTGATCAATATAGAAGTGTCAGGAGGACTGATCAATATAGAGGTGTCAGGAGGACTGATCAATATAGAAGTGTCAGGAGGACTGATCAATATAGAAGTGTCAGGAGGACTGATCAATATAGAATGTCAGGAGGACTGATCAATATAGAAGTGTCAGGAGGACTGATCAATATAGAAGTGTCAGGAGGACTGATCAATATAGAGGTGTCAGGAGGACTGATCAATACAGAAGAGTCAGGAGGACTGATCAATACAGAAGTGTCAGGAGGACTGATCAATATTGAAGTGTCAGGAGGACTGATCAATATAGAAGTGTCAGGAGGACTGATCAATATAGAGGTGTCAGGAGGACTGATCAATACAGAAGTGTCAGGAGGACTGATCAATACAGAAGTGTCAGGAGGACTGATCAATATAGAAGTGTCAGGAGGACTGATCAATATAGAAGTGTCAATCAGACTGGCGGCCTCGACCAATCACAGAGCCGGGATTTCCCGGACAGACAGACAGACAGACAGACAGACAGACGGAAAAACCCTTAGGCAATTATATATATAGATCAGGAGGACTGATCAATATAGAAGTGTCAGGAGGACTGATCAATATAGAATGTCAGGAGGACTGATCAATATAGAAGTGTCAGGAGGACTGATCAATATAGAGGTGTCAGGAGGAATGATCAATATAGAAGTGTCAGGAGGACTGATCAATATAGAAGTGTCAGGAGGACTGATCAATATAGAAGTGTCAGGAGGACTGATCAATATAGAAGTGTCAGGAGGACTGATCAATATAGAAGTGTCAGGAGGACTGATCAATATAGAAGTGTCAGGAGGACTGATCAATAT